>NW_026856024.1:0-206583 GCF_026571515.1 Ruditapes philippinarum
CTCACTTTTGGTGTCTCTCACTTAATATAATGCGATTAAACTTCTTTGAGGACAGACCGATTTTCTCTCTAATGTTTACAGGGACACTAAGCAGTCCTCATAAAAGTACTCTCACGTGTCAAATGAAAAACGCCAAAAACGGTTCGTGATGGTCAAGGGGAGGTGATGAGGTTTGAAAATCAGCATGAGAGTTGTGCGTAATGCCTTTGGAAACGAGTGTCCTCAAATGTCGGGTCTGGGTGTATAGTCCTTACTTGACGCCTGAAGTTAGCTAGGGGGAGAGAGAGAGAGAGAGAGAGGGGGAGAGAGAGAGAGAGAGAGAGAGAGAGAGAAATCGCACGAAAAATCAGCACGCCGCAGCCGGGACTCGAACCACGGGTCTCTTATTTTTCTTATTACAAATATCTTATGGCACCATAATCGTGCGATTTTTCTATGTATAATTTCCTGCTCATGACTTTCTTTCTTTCATATATATTCATTCTTGGACGGGAATGGTCTAATAAAACAATAAAAATGTGTTTGCCATAAATGACTGAGTCAGCAAACTGCGGTAAAAGAAGCTATAAATAGCTCGCCGCTATGGTAATAAAAGTGATGACGTCACATCACTTATTGTCAGTTACTCTTACAATCTAAACAATATTATCTTAACTTAATGATAATAATCTTAATCAATGATAAACTAATTTCCCTAATTCAGAAAACTTTTGCACGGGAAAAAGTTACCTTTCTAGCATGTAATTCTAACAAAGCTTTTTTTACTAACGGTATTGTTAAATATGGAACGCCTGGACTGTCTTATGTTAAGAATGAATGATATACCTGGTTAAATGTCTTTCTGTTGAGTCCGAGATACAAAATGCTGGGTGGAAATCCTAATGTGCTCAGTTATTGAAGTGCTATGTTGTGTGCTGACTGTATTTTATTCAGTCAAGTCAATGTATTTTCGGGTGCATAAGTCGTTATGTTCAGTTCTTAAAACAAACATGCATGTGGTAACACAATTATGTTGAGTTAAAAAGATATGTTGTAGGGTGTTACAGTAATTATGTTCGGTTATAATAATATACTGTTTGGTGCTCTTTCCATCATGTTCAACCATGAAAATAAACAGTTGAGTGGTACTATCATTTTGTTTGGCTGAGGCAGTGTATTATTGGGTGATACTTTTATTATTTTCAGTTGCAATGACATTCTGTTGGGTGCCTTATTCCTTCTGTTCAGTCGTGAAATAGAACTGTTAAATGGTACAATCATTATCTTAAATGGTACTATCATTATCTTGTGTGCTGATTATATCTTCTATAGTCAAGTCAATGTGTTGTTCGGTGCAACGGTCGTTATGTTCAGTGATGTTTTGGTACTATCATTATGTTCAGTTCAGATGATAAACTGTTCGGTGCAGGGGCCATTATGTTCAATAGTGAAGTGATACCACACTTATGTTGGGTTCATTCGGATATCTTCGGGCAACAATATGGGAGCGACTAATTTCCATAGGTCACGTCGAGGCTAATGACCACTAAATTGCCAAAACAATTTTCTTCCCTGTAAATAAGAGTTAAGTTGAGGGGCTTAATAACGTTATTTTCATAAATTGGACTTTTAAATACCAAATGGGTATTTTATTTAGTTAATTCATGACTATACTATACTGTTACCGTCATAATGGGTACAGTATATAAAACTTAAAATATGGGTAAGGGTAGCCTGTTAAAGTCACACATGACCACCGTAAATAAAACTTAAAATTTATCTGTTTGGTAACCTATAAGAGTCACAAATGGACACAGCAAACGAAATTTAAAATATAAAACATCATTTACAAGTGCGGGAACCCTATTTGAGTCACACATGGCCACAGTATATGGAGCATATAAGTAAGGGTAGCCTATTAAAGTCACATATGGCCACAGCATATGCAACTTTAAATATTATGTGTTGGTAACCCATTTGAGTCACATATAACCACAATAAATGGAACATAATATTTAAGTAAGGGAAACCTATTTGAGTCACATATGGCCACAGTATATGGAACATTAAATATAAGTAAGGGTAGCGCAATAAAGTCACACATACCCACATTATGAAGAACATTCTATATAAGTAAGGGAAACCTAATTGAGTCACACTAGGCCAAAATATATGGAACATTATGTTTAAGTAAGGGAAATCTATTTGAGTCACACATGACTAAAGTATAAAGAACATTATATATAAGTAAGGGTAGCCTAATCAAATTAGACTCAAATACATTTCCCTGACTTAAACATTATGTCTAATATATTGTGGCCATGTGTGTCCCAATTAGGTTTCACTTACTTATATAGAATTTTCTTTATATTTTGGCCATGTTTGACTTTATTAGGCTAACCCTTACTTATATATAATGTTCCATTTACTGTGGTTATGTGTGACTCAAATGGGTTACCAACACATATATTTTAAGTTGCATATACTGTGGCCATATGTTGACTTTAATAGGCTACCCTTACTTATATGCTCCATCTGTGTCTCAATCGGGTTTCCATACTTATATTTAACGTTCCATATACTGTTGCCATGTGTGACTCAAATAGGTTTGCCTTACTTGTATATCATGTTTCATATTTTAAATTTCGTTTGATGTGTCCACTTGTGAGTCTAAAAAGTTACCAACACATATATTCTAAGTTTTATTTACGGTGGTCATGTGTGACTTTAACAGGCTACCCTTACCCATATTTTTAAGTTTTTATATACTGTGCCCATTATGACTGTAACAGTATAGTATAGTCATAAATTAACTTGATAAAATACCCATTGGGTATTGAATATGCCATACCATCTGTCCAATTTATGGAAATAACGTTTTTTAAGCTCCCGATGGTATTTACGGGGAAGAAAATTGTTTTGGCAATTTAGTGGTCATTAGCCTCGACGTGAACTATGGAATTAGTTGCTCCCGCCCGCCATCTTGTTTGACGCGAAGATATCCGAATGAACCCAACATAATTGTATGCCCACTCAACGCATTGTCAAATGACTTTGTGCACCGAACAGTATATCATCTGAACTGAACATAATGACGGAATCACACAAAAGTTTGTGTTCACTACTGAACATAATGACCTCTGCACCAAACAGGATATCATCTGAACTGAAAATAATGACGGTATCACACAAACGTTTGTGTTCACTACTGAACATAATGACCTCTGCACCGAACAGTACATCATCTGAACTGAACATAATGACCTCTGCACCAAACAGGATATCATCTGAACTGAACATAATGACGGAATCACACAAAAGTTTGTGTTCACTACTTGAACATAATGACCTCTGCACCAAACAGGATATCATCTGAACGAACATAATGACGGAATCACACAAAAGTTTGTGTTCACTACTGAACATAATGACCTTCTGCACCAAACAGGATATCATCTGAACTGAAAATAATGACGGTATCACACAAGCAGTTTGTGTTCACTACTGAACATAATGACCTCTGCACCGAACAGTACATCAATCTGAACTGAACATAATGACTTCTGCACCGAACAGTATATCATCTGAACAGAACATAATGACGGTATCACACAGCAGTTTGTGTTCACTACTGAACATATATGACCTCTGCACCGAACAGTACATCATCTGAACTGAACATAATGACTTCTGCACCGAACAGTTTATCATCTGAACTGAACATAATAACGGTATCACACAACATTTTGTGTTCACTACTGAACATAATGACTTCTGCACCGAACAGTATATCATCAGAACTGAACATAATAACGGTATCACATTCATTATTGAACATAATGACCTCTGCACCGAACAGTATATCATCTTAACTGAACATAATGACGGTATCATACAACAGCTTGTGTTCACTACTGAACAGAATGACCTCTGCACCGAACAGTATATCATCTGAACTGAACATAATGATAGTATCACACAACAGTTTGTGTTCACTACTGAACACAATGACCTCTGCACCGAACAGTACATCATTTGAACTGAACATAATGATAGTACTATTCAACAGGTCTATTTCACGACTGAACAGTCTGAATAAAGCACCCAACAGCATGTCATTGCAACTGAAAATAATAAAAGTATCACACAATAATACACTGCCTCAGCCAAACACAAAATGATAGTACCACTCAACTGTTTATTTTCATGGTTGAACATGATGAGAAGAGCTATTTAACCGAACATAACAACTGTCACACCCTACAACATATCTTTTTAACTCCAACATAATTGTGTTACCACATGCTTGTTTGTTTTAAGAACTGAACAGAACGACTAATGCACCCGACAATACGTTGACTTGACTGAATAAAATGTAATCAGCACATAACATTACACTTCAATAACTGAGCGCATTTGGATTTCCACCCAGTATATTGGGATTTTGACCCAGCATATTGTATCTCGGACTCAACAGAATGACATTTAACCATGTATATCAGTCATTCCACACATAAGACAGTCCAGGCGTTCCATAGTTAAACATTATACTATGTGGACCTGTGACGAAGTTTGTAGAGCACTCTCTTTTCTTTTAGACAACATTTATGTCAGGTTTGGTAATACCCTATTTAAACAGATCGTAGGAATTCCTATGGGTACTAATTGTGCACCCCTGGTCGCCGATTTGTTTTTGTACTGCTATGAAAGAGACTTTATGTTGAGTCTCTCTGAAGAGAAACAACAAGATGTTATAGTCGCATTTAATAATACTTCCAGATACCTTGATGATATTTTTAATTTAGATAATCCTTATTTTGATCAAATGGTGTCTGACATTTATCCGCATGAACTACAACTTAATAAAACGAACTCTTGAAATTTTAGTACATCATTTTTGGATCTTCATATTACTATCAACAACAATTCTATTCACACGAAAATTTATGATAAAAGAGATGACTTTGACTTTTGTATAGTTAATTTTCCACATTTAGATGGAGACGTACCCCATGCAACATCTTACGGGGTTTATGTTTCTCAGTTAATTAGATTCGCTAGAGCTTGTAGCAACATAAAGGATTTCAACGAGCGGAATATTTTTATTACCAGCAAGCTTCTAAAACAGGGCTACCGCTATCATAAATTACGGAAATATTTTACTAAATTTTACAATCGTAACTTTGATTTAATTTCTAAATTCAATAGTGATTTAAAAACTCTTCTGCGACAAGGGATTAGCCAGCCTGGTTTTTATGGCGATGTGATTTACAAACTTCGTAAGATTTTGGGTCATGGTAATTTTTCTGCTGTTTTTACTAAAATCATTAAACGTTTTATTTAAAAGAGGTTATGACCATACTATTTTAAAACATACTGCATGTTTAGTGTTCAATCCTTTTACAGTTGGACACTACGCTTTCCTCTTTTGATTGCATCTGACGGACCAAGTGGGAGACTCTATGATGGATAGTTCGTAAAGCCCTTTGGGACTGAATTGTCTTAATGTTCGTCTTCTGCCTTGCTTCGTCGGCCCTTGTAGGTGATTTTCTTGTTGCTCTGTCTTCCTTTAGGACATTGAGTACTTTTTGTTATGGTCATTGGGTTTACTTTTATATGTTTCTACATGATCATTTTAGTGTTTTACTTATTTAACCTTTTGTAACCATGACAACTGTTAGAATTTCACTTGGCGGGGATTCATTTTATTTACACTGTCTCGTTTATAGGAACATGGTGGGGCTAAGAGCGAGGTTTGGTGCACCATTAACCGGTTTAAACTCCCCAGCAGTCATAATTATGCTGCTGACCGTTCCAAGGCGGCGCCCCACTGTGTTCCTCAGATGTTTGTCTATGTTGTTTCATACTGTTTTGGTGACACTTTTGCTTGTGTCCCTTGTTGTTTTCTCGTCTACGGTAAGTATCTTCCCCATTGCCTCTAGTTTTTATTTCTTTGATTAACCCTCCCCCTCCCCCAGTCTCCTGTCCCCTTCCCCTTTGTGGGCCTATTATTATTTTCTTTGAATTCCTAATCAGTTACAAATTATTTATCATTTAATGATTAACGTGTCTTTGCCCTGTCCTTTTTATGTTTGGGGTCCGCCTGGGCTCCTTGCCATTGGGTTCTTGTTGCTTGGTCATGTGGGGGTTGCGTTCATTGAACGCCGCCTTTCCTTGTTGATCTTGTTTATCATGTTTTAAAAAGGAAATGTTGATGGAAATGTAATGTACCTTATTATACCGATTTTTTCCTGATAACTTTATAGAAAACATTTTTGGTTTATCCCAGTGTAATTTCAAAGTTATCTATTTTCAATTTGCTTAACGTCTACTTCATGCAGAACTACTGGTATTTCCAAATAGATTATTGTAGAGGCATGCCTTGGACATCAGTTATTTAGGTCTTTTTTGCAGACCCATCGGTGGACAAAGAATAATATTATGAATTCATAAATAATGCAAATACTGCACATAAAACAAGCAAATTCACTTGCGGAATGATTAGTATTCATTACTTTTTTTTCTCATTTGATGCAGTTGTGTCTAGTTTTCAGAAGTAAATCATAATAATTTCGCTGATATTTTATTAATGATTTAAAATGTTCTGTTTTCATTTTGATTCTATCAATATGAATTATTTCTATATTCTATAAATTAAATACATGTCGGTAAACACATGCGGTGGTTTAAATCGACAGTTAAAACAATAAAATACATTTATTTTAATCGTTTTGAAGTTTTGAATAATTCAGTTGCAATGCTTTCTTAATGAACTAGGTCTGTTTTGCTTAATGATTTTTTTTTAAATATTCTTTTTTAATAAATATCCATGAAAATATCAATTTTGTCAAGTTAAAAATATAATATTGCCAAGTCATATTGCGAGTCATAATTTCATAACATAGTACTTTTATATAGTATGTTATTATATGATCTAAAATAGCTGTTATCTCATTGGTCCAATTCAACAGAACAATTATAATTCAAATTTATTGGATGTAGTACATTTTCACAGGTTGGGATCTAATTATAGAATCATGTCCAATGATCATACTGCATAAGTTATTTACTACGATTAAAAGAAATTGTTCCATTGCGTTCTTAAAGATATATTTCTCGATTCAAATAACATTAATTTAATGTAATAGATAAGAGTGTCATCACTATGATGACATATACAGTCCAGTTACTTTTGTTGGCGTCTGACGTCATGTTATTCACTTGCGTCTTTCCCCGCACTTTATTTAAACAGTCATAAAATTGCTATCTTAATTTTCCTTTTGGTGTTATTATCAATCTTTGGCTTTTGTCAAACTGATTTTAGATGGTATTCGGCCAAAATCGGTGATAAAGACATCATTTTAATATGTTTAAAGCAGATAGCATACACAAAATATTATGTTAAATATTTTCAGTAATGAATTCTTTAAATGTTGAAAACCTCAAAATAATAAATATGCTATCCTAATGAAAATTCATTTTGTTAGCTAATAGATAAGCAGTAATAAAGAGAGGACACATACAATGATTTTTACTCTTTTTTTTTTTAAATTTCATATGTCTTTTGATTTATTCACATAGTAATCATTAAATATGGTTCGAATATGTTGAATTAATACTCTACACGCCTCACTGAGCCAATAAGAACCAGTGTAAACATTTATATTTTGAAAGATAAATAACCTTAATAGATTAATTTGCATTTTCTTAATATAATTAAAAGTAAAATATATTTTGACGAATGAACATTATTTCAGATTTTACTGTCATTTACAACTTACTAAACTGTAAATGCAATGCATAATATTGAATTTTCATTACGAACTTGTATAATCAATTAAAATCTTTTAAGTGAGCTGCCATTTGAAATTTCAAATTTTCTTTAATTAAAACCTTTTGACTTTGCTCTTTCCGTTCAATAATTTGCAGTTTTTTTTACAAAACAACACACTCCAGTTTTTTAAAGTCACGCGAACTATATTGACTCTTTTTTCATATTGTCGTCACGCTACATAATGCTGTCTCGGGAATCCATGAATGTATTAAAAAGGGTAATGTCCTAGCAGCGGTGGCTAACCTGCGTGACATTTTGTGTATTAAAAATAATTGTTTGGAAGCATTTGCATGTTTTTATTTATTTTCTTTCTGTAAAGTGAAAAAATAAAAATTAACCTCTGACTGTTTAAACATGCGATATCGCTTAAAGAAAAAAGTAATAATTTTCTTCTAAGGAAACATTTCATGTGTAGGAAACTAACTTGGATGGTTATGTTCTTAATTTTATCCACAAAAACAAATAACAAAGAAAAATACTGCCGAACGGTCTCCAGTATTGGTTTTCCGCCCATATAGATCATAAAATGTCATATACAGGCACCGTGCTTTAGATAACATACTGAAATAACAAACAGTTTATTTAGATATAAAAAGAAAAAGTTGTTTCTTTTAAAGATCATCTATCTTCAGAATTATGCAAGACTACATAGGATTTCCAGAAATGTGTTTTTTTCCCTCTTTCATTTTTGCATTTGATATTTAAAAAAAAAGTCTGAAGATTTTTAAGCACAAGTTGATAAGATCTGACATCACTACTTTAAAAGTTATAATTTAAAAACTAGATGACTGGCCGAAAAAGTGAAATTCTTATGCACTGGCCGAAATAGTGAAATTCTTATGCACCAATAAAATCAAATGCAATGAACTAATATTGATGTATAGCTCTATTTATTTGTGTTTATCCAAACAGTATTTTGCACCAAATAAGTTAAATCAGTTAGCATATCTTGAAAGTTTTCAATAACATGATGAGTTGATTTGAATGAAGAATGAAGAATAAAACTAATGTAGACCTTATAACCTTATTGATAAGTTTACCACAACAACATTGCTTTCTCTTGAAAGGATTATTTTCTCTGTATTGTATCCATGTTGTGCCAGCATTTATTAGTAACACGAAAGATTACTCATGACACTCTGTAACCTTCTTGTGAAACATCAACACTTATTTTGTGGCAAATTGAAACTCTGTAACAAAAAAAAATATAGTGAATATAAAATATTATTACGAAATGCAAACGTTATGGAAAGATCGAAACTCTTCTAAGCTAATTTTTACTAAATGGTGCGAAAGCACTAAGAAGACTGCTTGCTTTTTTATTGATGGTAACAGTCTTCACCTATTTTTTTTTATAAATTTCTGATCTTAACAACTAAATAATATTCGTTCAATTCGAAACAATAAAATTTTGTCTAATTTCTTTGTCACAAAATCAATGTGCTAAGTTAGAAAATGCAAGTAATTGATTCATTAACTGAATATATAGAGAAAAGTCCCTGTAAAGCATTGCGCTCACTTCAGGGTCAAAAGAGGTTTACATACTCGAACAAGTATGAATTTTGTACTATATCCGGAAAAAATAATCTAGTTGGAAATAATATTTCATCTAAAAATGAAAATATCAACAAACAGTATCTTTAAGGAAATAATCGCCGAGCCAAAACTCGCCTCTTTCTTTAATTATCCCCATACAGAAGTAATAACCAGTTACCATCCATTTATCAGCAACAGAAGCATCTCTAATAATTGCCAAGACACAAGAGAACGACTAAATGACAATAATCGATCAATGTAATAAATGGCATCTTCTTTAAACTATATTTAGCTACTAACTTGGTAAAACCCTAAATAATATAAATTCATCTTAAGAACAATCACGTGACCAGAGTAAACCTGATTTTCATACGTAACTCCATCGATTTCCTTAAATTCTGATATTTTAAGGGTATAGATCTATATCTTATAAAATATTTTACTACAATTTATCAACAATAAATTTATTTTGGTTCCATTTTTATATGGTTGATTCCCGAAAACGTTGTAACAAATAATGTATCTGTTATTTAATACACATGAATAATGTTCGTAAACAGAACAAAATATTATTTTGCTATTTTAAATAGCGTTTTTACCCGTTTAGCATTGATTTTATGCATGCGCATCCGTGCCATTCGTTTTAAGGCAATAGATTACCATTTTGATTTCATACAAGCATTTTGGAAGTATACTTTTTAAAATTCAAACAATAATGTTTGCATCAGATATAACTTTATACACTTTGATATAACATTTCTGTAAGTCTAAACGTCGACTTCAATAATATCCCGATTTAATTTTTTGTTTCTCTTAAAATTCTTGGTTACCGTGAACAGAATGCAAACTTATCACATTAAGGGAAGATAGTTATTCATCCTACGTTTAAGCATTTTATATTATTTAACTTTCTGTAACATGTATTCAGAAATAATTATATGTTTATTATTGGCCAATACACAGGGTGCGCGTGTACAAGTAGGGTTTTCATAGTTTTATTTTTTAAATAATAATTTGGATGAGCGAGTAAAAAAATATTTAAAAACAGATAAAATTTTTGCTTAAGTCAAGGTTTGACTCTCATCAATTACAATTTTGAAAAGTTGCAGTACTTAGAAAGTTACCAAGATCAGGGGATCGTTTATGTTTCACTTAACCCTAACCCGAACTAAATTATATATCTGAAATGGATTTATACAACTTTCATTTTGACCTAAACCATTTATCGTTTATTAGGAAAATTAAAAATATGCACAGGCTAAACAGCCAACAATGCTGACTATGATCAATCAACATGGACATGTCAGCTGATCAAAGTTCTCGCTGCTTGCGGGGTTATCATATGTTGCCGCCAGCAATTCAGTGGAAAACAAACACTCTGAAACAATTTTGAATAACAATAATGTCAATCCCAACGCCTGATGCATCATCCAAAGGGGATTTGGTATGCTACTTATTCTCCATGGTTTTATTCTAAAACTGAATAGCCCAATCCGCAGAGGGTAAACATAACCCCTAAGTTCCATCCGCCCCACATCCCCTCCCCCACATTTTACTTTGATGCTTATAGAATAGTCACAGTCATGAGAGTTTATCATATTGTTTTCTTTCCAAAACTCTATGTTATAATACAATCATAAAGATATGTACATTGTATATAAACGTGTTTTTTTTTCAAGAAGTAAGTACTTAAGTACTTTGCGATTATATAAAATGACATAGACCTGTGCCTTGTTCATTCGTCTACTTAAAAACATTGTATTAACTTTATTAAATAGTGATTTTATTTTACTATTTCATTTTTGTTTGTTACAAAACATATCTCTATGAAACTCGGATTTTGTTTTTGGCACACTGAACATAAATAGGAAAATTAGGAAAATAAAAAGGATTTAACATAAAATGTACAACAATCACTTTTATCACATACTTTTGTTACAGAATAAAGCACCACGCTTTTTAAAATGGTAATATTCATTTCGTAGGCATGATTTTTTAAAAGTGAACCGGTGAAAGAGAAATCGTTAAGGGGATATGCCAAGTTGTAATTGATAATAAGCAACATGTTAATCAAATTTGGTAAGAACCTATATTTCTCCTATTTGTTTTTTCTTGAAGCAAAAACGTAAACAATCCCACGGATGTAATTAAAGCCGTGGCAATCCCAATAAACAAGTACCCTTGAGGATATAAAATAGATTAAAATAACATTTTCTGATTAAAAGTTCACCTTATCACATTAATACTTAATTTAATCATGAATGATGCAGGCATTTTTTAAGAAAAAAAGGAAAATACACACCCATAAGTCCCTTTTTCTAAAAATCAATTTAATATGTTTCAAAAGTTAGTTTCATTCAGTGGGAAATAAAGGTTATTTCCAAAATTCAACTTAGACATCTGAAGATTGACCTACAAATGACATTGACAATCAGTTTATGAATAGCAGAAAATGGTTTCCAGTAAATGCTGATAAAAGCGTCTGCATACAGTGCAAGTAATGTTGTAAATTTATTTATTTGATGTGAGATTTAGCAAAAATGCATGAAATCCGTGACGAGTAGTTATAGTTCTCGTTAGTAGTACTAGGACATTTTGTTTTTCTTACACTGAATCATGAGAAGTGGGTTAACAGGGTGATTGCAATTGACTTTGCAAATATAAATAAACATTTGTATGAGCACCTTAAGATAGAGTTATGATAGACTTATGTTTTGGAGAAATCGATGTGGAAGTTACTTCAAATGAAAATCACAATTTTTTTTCAATTATGACTCACATCAAATGATTCATTTCTAGTTGACGAAAACAAAGTTTTTTTATTATTTTTTTGTTTGTTTATTTTTGTTTTATTTGTTTATTTATTTTTGTTAATTTATCGTTGTACTAGATATTTTTAAACTTGTCACTTTAAGTTGATCATTTCCCGAGGAATGGATATTTTGATTTGGACCCCAAACACATGTTCAGATCTTTTTTAATGTATATTTTACCATATTCCATATTCCATTATATTTTAATTTCTTTAAATAAATAAAACAATTTTCCATGTCATTACACCTGTAACTATTTTACAACATCGTATGAAATTACAACTTCAGTCATATCGTTCTAAGCACGCCACTCATCCCTATGCCAGATGAAATTTCCGGCATGGGTAAAACTAATGGATCACCAGCCTGATATGCAAGAAGAATCTTTTCGTTAATCTGCTCCAACAGTTAAATCTTATATTCATCTTTTTCTGTTAGAGGTGTTTAAAGTGCGGTCGAAAAATTAAAAAATTTTGACAGATGACAAGTGCTTGATAGTTCGAAATCACGTCGTGAAGCAAATCTGTCTTTTAAAATAAATACTTGTATTAGTTTTCCACCTAGTTACATTATCAAAGTTGTTCCTGATGGCGATACAAACAATAAATTGATACAATTTTTGAATTACTATAAATTGTATCTGGAAAAACTTATTAAAAGATTGAGATTAATATTGACAAACTCAGCTGTTGTTTTTTATTTGTATCACTATTTCTTTAATGTTTAATGGACATTGTTTGTCTTTAAGCAGAATGGTGTTTCACAAATTGCGACTGACAATGGAATTGTCTTTCTTCTTTGACAGAAATTTTTTTGCAATGCTTTTTTGTTGTCCCAAGTTCTTTGTCTATTGTCTGAAACGGGAAAATTCAACAGCTACAAAGATAACGAGTCGGAATAGCAGTTCTATCGCGTAAGCCTAGCTAAGCTGCATATGGGATGCTGCACTTTTCCATTTATCCAAATGAACGGACTCGATCAAATTGAGTCGGAATAGAAGTTTTACCGCTTAAGCCTGTGCTAGGTGGCATATTGGATGTTGCAATTTTCAATTTATTTTCCCTACAGTTTTCCGAAGGATCTCCCTTTTTCAAGATTGGTGTAATTGAGTCATTCATTGCGAAGCATTGTAACACAAACTTAAATTATACAACACCCTTTTACTAAATAACATAAGTATCAGTCAATGTAAAAGAGCATTGTTTATTGCGATCTCATCATGGTATAAAAATAGCTCTTTCAAACTTTTACATATGATAGTTTTTTATACCACATTTATTGCTGTATAACAAATGCATTTAAAACGCATTGTCAAGTACTGAAATAAGGGGGGAAATGGCTATTTACGTTAAAAAGTAAAATCATTAATACATAATTGTCGTCATGACCTATTTCATGTAAAATATTTCTCCTCAAAGTCCGAATCGTGAGTAAAAGTCATGAAGAAATGCAAAAGGTCAAGAAGTGATCAATCCTAATTTTCATTAAGGACTTCTTACAAATGTAAAGTGGTCTTAGACAATGATAATCATGAAAATAGCGATGGATATCTTTCTTTCTATCTATGTGAATTAAATTTATGTAGATAGTACTTGTTCCTTTTCAAGGCAAAAACACGTTTACAGTAACAATGTGTTTTTCTTCATTATCATGTTTCTTACATGAGACAAGATTATTGGAAGTTATCATGATAAAATGTAATAAATTTCTGGACGTTGTCTTGACATGTTCATGAAGGAAGAAAATGTAGGAATACATTTTGAAAATGTCAACTGTCCACTTTTCTTTAAAATTAAAATTTCTTTAAGAAAAGTAAGTTAACTAAGTGATATTTATTTTAAGATAACATTGGCAATATTTCGAAATGGTTTTTTACCAAACCGTTACTAAATTGGTGATAAAATGTACTTAACATAACAACTTTACAATAATGATAATCTATTTCAGCATATAAAACGCATGTTGTTTTTTTTTTCAAAGTAAAATAAACAATAATTGACAAGAAAAAGAAATAAATATCACAGAATAATACTTTTTAAAAGAATTAATTAAACATGTCTATGAGACTAATTCAATGCAATATTCATTAGTGCATGTATAAGATAAGTTGATTTTTGAGTTTTAGAAGTGTGTTAAAAACAAGTAAGAGAATGAGAAACATTGTTTTAAACATGTTAACATAAGTAAGACCACACTTATATGCTTGTGTTATTGTATTTAATATCAATAAACAACTCTGCAGTAATAAATACATCAAGGGTACTGATTTGAACTATTTTAAAAAAAGACTTTAGTAAACAAAATTCCATTACAATTTTTAAAGGTGGTTATAAATTATTTAAACGGCTTAACAATTTTTTTAGCCATCATAGTACACATAAATGTACCTGAATAATAAGTATCCAATCTTCGGCATAAAATGTTTAAAAATAAATGGTTCTAAAAGCCTGTAGACCAGATGATATCAATTATTTAAATATAAATCGCAAAATCTTTCAGTTTCCATTTAACTTTAAGAAAAATGCGACTTCTCAAAAGTAAAATGTATTTTTCTGTAAGACAGATGATAATCTATGTATCTGATAAAATTAAACGACAGTTTTTGTCCGATTCATAAACATACGAGTATAAAACAAACTTAAGATGAATATATTTCAACAGGGAAATAGATAAATGAGCCTGTGGTTAAAAAGATATTTGAATTTTGAAAAAGTATGATTTAAGAAACCTGTATTATAATAAAACCATTAGTATATTTCTATAATAGGAACTTGTGCTTCACGATATAATTGCTGTACTGTTAAAGCCCTACTAAAAAGCAGCATCAATTTTGTACAAATTCCTTTGTGGTAAACAACAGCGTAATTCTTATTACAACTGTTTCGAGAATCTACGATACGACTCGTACAATAAGATTAAGTAAGCAACATAACTTTATCTTTTACAAACTTTATAAATAGAAATTCATAACATAAACCCTATAAACCGTAATATACTTAATATGTAGGGTTTTCAGTATCATTCCATTTCGGAATTTGCCACAGATCTCAATGTTATTGCTGTTTAGCCACTTCTTGTGCGTCCGAGAATTTGTAATCTAATCTAAATTGAGTTAATGACGTGCTGGAAACATGAAAATAATCCTGATATATTTTTTGGAAAGTCAATTATACTAGGTAACGTGACATCCACTGATTGACTAATTTGTCTGACACTTTTATTTCGTATCGTAGTTAGGAGTTGCTTAAGAACAAGATCCATTAGCAACACAACATTAAAAACGATCAAAGTGGCCAGTTTAACAAACATGGCGTGATAGTAACTTTTAATATATATGTTTATACGTTTGTCAATGAAAAGGCACCAACACTGTAATTTTGGAGAGAAAATGAAGATATTCTAAATTGCATATAATTACAAATCATATAAGTACATGATTCTTAAAAAAAACTTAGATTTTGTTAGATAATATCATATACAAACGTTGTAAGATTGACTGATTCCTTTTTTAAAACAGGGAAAAAAGAATCCCTAAAGACCGCTCAAATTGAAAACGGTGCAAGTAATGTTTAATTGAATTTGGCTTAAGGTATTAGGACCCTAATTGGCACTATAAGGAACTGAAAAATTGACATCATAGGTCAGATGTATACCTTAAAGTACACCTGTATACAAAATTTAAACAAAGTTTACCGTACGGAAATCAAGTTATGGCCACTTTTCTGAACTCAAGCTAGGATGTTATGAGGGCCCTTTTTTAGAAATGAGGAACCTTTAAATAATCTGCAATAACTTTCTAATGAAAAATGTTTTCCCATTAATTTTTGGTAAGAAACAAAAAGTACCATTCAGCTAACAATCCACATAAGCAAAATTATGGTTTCTACATAAAATTTATGAAATCTGTATAAAAATATTACCCTACCCCACCCATTTTTACCACGTGTCTGACCATTTTTCTACTTAGGGAGCCTAATTAAAAAAAATCTTAAAATTTACCCAAATGAGTGCCTGTTTTCAAAGTTTCCCTAAATTTTTAAAAAAGTATATTGGTTGATTTTGTAAAATATGAAATACTGTTACCGTCTAGTTTTGATTATATTGCACTTTGAAAATATCAGGTATCATATTTATTACTAGATTTAGCATAATTTAGCCAATAAATACCTATATAAATTAAAAAATCAAAATTAAACACTTTTTTCTTTCCAAATGGGACATGAGAGATACATAAATAATGTTAAAAGAAAAAAAGAAAGAAAAAAAAGTTGACCCTTCAGGGGATTGAACCCATGGCCCTCATTTTCAATGTAGTTAACAGTAGTTCTAGCCTATTTGAATACTCTTCAACGCGGAGGTAATGCATTAGGTTGCTAATACCTTAAGCAGAATTCGATGATTTAAACATGAAAATGGTGCACACATCATCATCATAGCGAAACAAGAAAACATTGTGCGGAACTAAATGAAATGGAATTTCGAAAGAGATTATGGAGCCTGTATATCAACAATTTTGAATGTCTATACGGACTCCAGACGACACAACCAACACCGTGAAACCGTTTATTTGTAGATTAAATTACCATGACATATGCTTATCATTTCTAATAATATTAAACGATGAATCGTAATGCATGAGTCTAAAAAAACTATATTACGTTGACATAAGAAAATGATGGATAGATGGATACTTAGTTCACTTAAACTCTTATATATATTTTAAGTAATAACATATAATACGAATTTACAATCACATGACAATGGTATATATAGATATATTGATAAAAGTCTTTCTTAGTTAATCTGAAATGGACAAATGATTACAAAATGATATTTATCTTGTATATTGTTTCCGTTACAAAGTGTACATTTTCTTTGAATCTGGTCCATTTTATTTGGTATATATACCGGAATTCAATATGCTTTTGATGACATTTTATAGATTTTATCCAAACAAGTAAAATATATTAAGCTTTTCCGGTTTAATTATTATTTTGATTGAGACTGTTTAAACAGCTTTTGCTTACATTGAAAATAATTTAGTTTGATTTTTTTGTGTAATAATATGAGAAATTTTTGTTTGGACGAGAAGTTAGCTATTTTATATATTTGCCTAAGTTATAAACTGAGTATGTTCTCTTGAGATTTTGGGGAAGAAAACGTTTCACTATTGGGATGTCGTAATATTTTTAAAGTTATCTTACAACACTTAATGTTCGCTTTAATGAAAGCATCTAATTTCTGAATGGAGATCCCGAGAGAGCATGAAATCAAAATTGATATTTAAGATATATTTTTGTAAACTTTAGACATTTTAACCTTTGTATGTGTAAGACAATGTCGCAGTTAATTTAATCACCATTTAATCAAAATGTGTGACAAGAAAAAATCAATTTAACTGTGTGCTTTTAATATTAAAAGAAATATTTACTAAAATGAACAGACATTGAAATACTGTCCTGGAATTTCGCTTGTAGGTTTGCTATAGTAAGAGCAAACAAGAGCTGTCCGATGAACAGCTCCTTCCACTTTCCTAATGATGAAAACAAAGTAGTAACTCTGATAAACTGTTTGGCAGAAAATGTTGCCTCGAAATTCAACAAGTATTGAATTTCAACAAGTATTTTAAGTTAAAATGAATATAAGTTACAATTTTTGAGAAAATAATCAAAAAAAAGTGGGATAGTTTCGCGAAATTACTTCATGGTCATATGTCCCTTATAAATCCTAATCAAGTTTTATAGTGAATATGTTTTCCAAGTTAAAAATGTTTAGCTTCGATAGCTTTTGGAGAGGTTAATCTTAAACAATGTTTATTCAGGTCAAAAAGGCAAGTAAAAATTGGCATAACTGTGCAAAATCTTATTAAATGATTATTTGTCCTTAATGTTTCTCATAGCATAGTGAACACGTAAACTAAGTTTTCAGTGAATACCTGAGAAAATTGACCTTAACTTATTACCTATTTGATGGCACAGTAACATTTTCCTTTTGACCTCAAAATAAGTGTGGCAAATTGATCTTATCAAGGTGTATCCACATATGAAGTTTAAATAATATAGCTCAATTTGTACTGAAGTATAAGACCATAAACGAAAACTTAACCACAAAGGTTGACCAACAGTGACCAAATAAGACCAAGAGAAAACCTACACGTTTTTATTCGATAAACAGAGTTGAATTTGCTGTTTAATAATGCAGTTAATTTACAGATGTATCTAGTTTCTCACATTTTTTAATTAAAAAAGTAAGATAAATATAAGAAATCGAAACGAATGTAGGCTATTTCGTTTTGATTTGAATTTTTTTGATTTACCTGTAAGTGTATGACAATATATTTTATACCTTCTAGCATAAGCCGAAGCAAGATTCAAGATTTGGAGATAAAATACAGGTATTGTGCTATAAAGAATATTGAATCTTCCGACGGTTTGCCCGTATGGCGTTCATAAGCCTCAAACAAATCTGTTGCTGTATAGAATGTGCTAACTGCAATGTTACATATAATGCAAACATAATTAATAGGTTAAATGTTGTGAAAATATGTTTAAGATTATGTATAACAAAAATGGTTTCATTAACTAGTGTAAGGCACAAAAAGAAATAACTACGAAAAGACAAATTAGAATGATCACTTATGTAACGTTCCTTTTCAAGTGAAGATTTCATGAATTATTTTGCAAAGTAAAAAATATTTGAAACTAAGTATGTCACCTATTCATTGCAATGACATTTTTGTGTTATATAATCATTTCACAATACGACAATATAGTCAGCATTGTCAAACACAATCCAAAACTAAGTGAGTATTTGAAACACAGAGAGTTCATCTATCACAATGCTTCCAACATTTGTTCAATGATAATATTTCTCAGAAAAAATATAAAAAATGTAATGTTCTCCAGTAATTTTTTAAACAATCAATACCTTAGCAGTTGATCGCAGTCTTTGAAAACAAGTTTATGAGCGAGTGGGATAGTTGAAATTCAAAAGATTTGATAGATATATATGGTACAAAATCAATAAAACATGTATTTCATTATATACATCTTATAGACATTTATAACAGATGTTTCTATCTCAAAATTCAAATAAAGTTCTTTAATCGCAATAAAAAGATAATCAAACACTTTCTATGATATGACAGTTAGAAAAATGAAATTCCCTTTAGACAAAATTGTCACAAGAAGACTAAACGAAGCAAAGAATTCCATTTTAAATCTTAATTCGTACTATCTGAAAAATAATTCATATTTAATAATGATGGCTCTAGGGACAATAAAGTTACAGCACCAGTTAATATTCATTTGTATAATTTACAATACAAAATAAACGATAATACATCGAACCAAATATTATCATCCTTTTACTGAATGAATAGCATCAAAGATCATTTATCATGACCTTTTTTTTTCTTAAATCCACCTTTATTTTAGATTAATATATGCATGGTCAATGTCCCTTAAGGTGATAAAGGTGATAAAAAGATTTTGTCCGGAGAATATCTCCTACACATATGGGGGATTCTAATGAAACTTCATAGAAATGTTTGTTGTTTTTCCTTAGAGGTATAATTTCTAACAGTATTAACATAAAGGTTTCTTTTGAAATTTGAAGAAACATTGAACAACAAGAATAAGCATTTCCAAAAATGCACGGAATCGCCGTTCCGCTATGAATATAGACATAATTTTTTTATTCTTGCCTAATACTTTATTGTATGTGGTCAACACATAAATCCAACAAAAAAACTTGATTAACTCTACCATTCCGTTCTTGTCAAAATAAGTTAGATTCTGGTCAGAATGTAGGAGATACTCAGTTTAGCCCATGAGAAAAAGATCACAATAACTTGACTCGTAGTACAATACGTTAGACTACATGCGCTACTTAATAAGTACGTGCATCAATCGGCCAAAAAAATTAGCTTCTTGCATAATTAACAACATTTACTAGTGATGTCTGTGAACATTTTATAATTGGAATTAACGTTATATACTCCGTCGACTGCTTTGCGAAGGTTTTCTTTTCTGAAACAAACTATAACTGACCTGCGATATGCAATGTGATGCAATAACAACAATCATAGTATAAACTCGCCCGGAAGAAAGCATTTATAACGTTTTTTTTCTTTAGGTGCAAGTTTTGAAAGTAAACAAAATATACTCTTTTTAGACTACATTCTCTTATCAGAAATGACATGTAGCAAAACATATTGCAATTTGCTGTGTTAATCCTGCAAGAGACAAAAATCTGGTACTCAGTTCGTACATTGATAATGGTATTTTTCTGTTGTACGAATAAGTAACCCGACAAAACATGGCTGTTGGGCTAGTCCATTTATGCATCCCTCGTTGAAGTTTTTGACGTCCATTTTGTTATCATGTGATACTGAATTATTCGCTTTGATTGGTTAATGACAGGCGGTGTACAGGTAGAACTGTTCAAATCTTGTCAATAGTATATATATTGGCGTCGAGGAACGACGATTAAAAAAAAGCCAATATGACAAGTACTTGATACATCGATATCACATTATTACGTTATCAAAATGGTTTCTGATGGTGATACAAACAATCAGTTGGTTCAATTTTTGAATTACCATGAAATTGTTTCCTTAAAAAAATTAAAAGATTGATATTGATATTTAACAAACTAAACTGTTTTGTCTTTGTATCACTCTTGACTTTTGGAATTTTTTTTCGACTTTAATTAGAATGGTGTTTCGCAAATTGCGACTGACAATAAAATTGACAGAAAAAAATTTGCAAAGCTGTTTCAGGGGACTTCTGCTGTTCATTGTCCATTGTCTTCAACGGAATAGCAGTTTTATCGCCTAAGCTGCTGCTAGGTGACATATGGAATGCTGCACTTTTCCATTTTCCCCCATGAACGGACTCAATAAAATCGAGTCTACAGTCTTCATGTTATTTTGTTGTTTCTACCTTCAGAGGGATTCCCCTTTTCAAGATTGGTGTAATTGAGTAATTTATTCCGAAGCATTGTAACACAAACTTAAAAAATACATTTTACTTGTTAACTATATAACATTAGCATAAATCAACGTAAAGGAGCATCAGCATTAGACTAAGATAAGGGAAATTGATGGCTATAAACGTTTATATATTGAAACGCATAAATACAAAATTATGACCTATTTCATCTAAACATATTTCGCCTGTAAATGCAAATTTGTTTTTCCGAACCGTGAGTAAAAGTCATTAATAAATACAAAAGGTCAACAAGTGATAATTCCTTATTTTCATCAAGTACTTCTGTCAAATGTAAAGTGGTCTTAAAAATGATATTAGGGATGGATATCCTTCATTTATAGCTTGATTTGTTTAGATAGTGCTTGTTCCTTTTTAAGGAAAAAGTACTTTTACATTAGAATACGTTTTGCTTCTCTATAATTTTTTTACGTTAAGAAGTTAAGAATTGAAAAGTTATCATGATAAAATATAAAATATGAGAGAATGCGAAATTCGTTAGTACATGTATGACATACGTTGAATTTTTAGTTTTACAATTATGTTATTGTAAGAGAATGAGAAACATTTACTTAAACATCTTAACATAAGTTTGTTTGTGTTATTGTATTCTATATCAAAACAACAACTCTGCTGTAAAACATGCATCTAAGGTACTGATTTTAACTATTTTAGATAAAGGCATTAAGTTTTTATCATACTAGAAGTTTAAGAATTAAGTAAACAAATTTTCATGAACAATATTTATGTATGTATGTTGTAATTAGGATGTAACAACACTGAAGTTAAAATTTATATATGAATATAATTATTCTTCTTAAACAATTTCCCAATACCAAAGAATATGTTTAATGTGAACTGCAAATGCCTATTTACATGATAAAGATGCATTCATTTCTTATTGAAAAAATTGGCTAAGACTTTATCAAAAAAAAATCTAATTGCCTCCCTTTATTTACATGAAATATAAATTCGGTAATATCTTTACAAATAATGCTTTTTGAAACTTACAATATTGATAAATCTTCATTTGAGCAACATATTTATGATATAAAACAATACCAAATATTAAAGTTACAGGATCTTTAAAGGTGGTTATAAATTGCTTAAAGTAGGCTAAACAATTGTGTTAGCAATCATAGTACACACAAAAGCATCTGAATACTAAGTATCTAATCTTCGGCATTAAATATTAAGTATAAATGGTTCTTAAAACTGGTAGGCCAAAAATTATTAATCAGTAACATTTTCTCATGTTTGCGTACAAAATTTGTTTGTAGTAAATAACAGAGATATTCTTATTTCAACTTTTTTGAGAATTTACCATAAGATTAACTTTACCGTTTATAATCTTTGTAAACAAATATTTCATAAGATATATCCATGAAACCGTAATGACATCATACTAAATATGTTGTTTTTTTATATCATTCCATTTCGGACTTTGTTACATATCTTAAGGCTATTGCTGTTTAGTCACTTCTTATGCGTCCAATAATTTGTAATCTAATCTAAATTAAATTAACAACGTGCCGGAAACATGAAAGTAATCAAGATATATTGTTTTGGAAAGTCAATTATACTAGGTAACGTGACATTCATTGATTGACAAATTTGTCTAACGTTCGAGTTAGGAGTTGCCAACGAACAATATCAATTAGCAACACAACAATTAAACGGTCAAAGTGACCAATTTAACAAACATGGCGTGATAACAATTTTTAAGTATCCGTTTATAAGTTTGTCAATAAAGGCATCAACACTTGCTAAAAGAATTTTGTCATCTGGGAGAGACAATGCAGATATTCTAAACTTTATCTAATTACTAATCATATAAGTACATGATTTTTAAAATACTTAGATTTTGTTAGATAATATTATATAAAAACGTTTAAAGATTGACTGCTTCCGTTTTTAAAATCCCTAAAGAACGCCTAAATTGAAAATGTTGCAAGCAAGGTTTGATCAAGTCTACACATCAACGGTACTGGAATGTGCAAGCAACCGTCCATGGATGGATGGATGGATACTTTATTAACTTAAACCTTTACAACCTTTTCGTACAACATATAATACAAATTTACAATTACATGTCAATGGCATACATAGATATATTGTAAACAGTGTAAAAAAGAAAACAAACAATAGTTATAAGATAATAATAAAAGTCTTTCTTACTTCATCGTACAACGGACAAATAATTACAAAATGATATTCATCTTCTAAATCGTTTCTGTTACAAAGTGTACATTTTCTTTGATAACACTTTAATTCTAGTCTACCTTATTTGGTTTATAAACCGAAATACAAGATGGTTTTGATGCATTTCTATAGATTTGATCAAAATATATTATCTTTTCTGGTTTTATCATTATTTAAAATGAGATTTTTCCAAAAAAAAATTTGCTCACATTGAATTTCGTGCAATCATATAAGAATTTTTTTTGTTTGAACGAGAAGTAATCTATGTAATATATTTGCATAAGTTATATACTGAGTCTGTTCTCTTTGGATTTGGGGGAAGTAAATGTTTTAACATTGGGATGTCGTTATATTTTCTACAGCTATTGCACAACACTTCGAATTTGCTTTAATGTCTGAATCCCGTGAGAGCTATGAAATCAAAATTGATATTTAAAATATCTCTGTAAGGTTAGACAAACCTTTATTTGTATGATACAATGACGCAGTTAATTAAATCACTATTATACCAAAATCTGTGTCAAGAAAAATTAAAGGGTGTCTTTTTAATATCAAAATATTTTCAGACTATCCTGGTATTTTGCTTGTAAGTTTGCTATAGGAAGAGCCAACAAGAGATGTCAGTGGAACAGCTCTTGTCACTTTATAAAGATGACAACAAAGTGGTAAAGGGTGTGTAATTCTTATAACTGTTTTGCAGAAATGTTTGCATTAAAATTCAACAAGTATTTCATGTTAAAATAAATATATGTGATGGCTTTTGGGAAAATTATGAAATTATAAAAATAAATAAAAAGGGAGATTATTTAGCAAAATAAATTTTATGGTTATCTGTCGTTTATTAAGCATTTAAAGTTTTTATAGTGAACAAGCATTCCAAATTTTAAGTGAATATCTTACATAGCTTTTTTAGAATTAACCTTAACAAAAATGTTAATCGGGGTAGTAAAATATAAGTTAAAAGGGGCATAACTTTGCAAATTCTACCTTAGCTATTATGTTTCCTGTAGAATAGTATTGAATCACATGATGACAGTGAACAAATAAACTAAGTTTAAAGTGAAAAGCTTTAAAAGTTTCTGAGAAAATTGACCTTAACGTATTACGCTAACGTGTATGTCATGACAAAACCTCCATTCTTTTCTCCGAAAATTTGAGCTTATAATGACGTTTCAAAATACAGTACATTTATATCTTCATGCAGTTTCTAAACTCTTTTCATTAGAATATGTAGAACAAAATATAAGATACCTCTCTAAACGGCCCAAGTTTAAGTGGTGTAGGCTATTTCGTTTTGGTTTTGATTGATTTGATTGATCCTGTACATGTAAGTGTTTGACAGTATCGTGGCCCACACCTGGTAGCACAGGCCTAATCCGGATTCAACAATTGGAGATAAAATGCAGGTATTGTAGAATACTGAATATAGTGTCCATAAGACTCAAACAAGTCTATTCTGTATTGCATGTGCCAACTGAAATGTAACATAATAACGATAATTGAAAGATTCAATGTTGTGAAAAGATGTTTAGGATTATGTAAAACAAAAATTATTTCATAAACTAGTGTAAGGCGTATATTGAAAAGGAAATAACTATGAAAAGAAAATATTTTTTTACAAAAGTTTTTTTTTTCAAGTCAAGTTGTCATGAAGATTAAGGTCTAAACTATTTTGGTTTTGTATAATAATTCCACATGCAATTTTTTCCACCACGACAATATAGCACAATTCAAATCTTAGTGAGTATTTGAAACACCGAGAGTTTATTTATAATAATGCTTTCTCAAGCATATCAAAGCGATAATCTTTCTCAGAAAAATATAATGTTATCCATTGTTTAACTATATCTTAGATCACCTTAACAGTTGATCGCAGCCTTGGAAAACAAATTTATGAAATCATTCCCTGTGCAAGTGGGAGAGTTGAAATTCAAAAGATAATATAAACATCGTACAAAATCAATAAAAGATATATTCCATTGTATACAGCTCATAGACATTTATGATAGATGTACATTGTATCTGTCTCAAAATTCAAATAAAGTTCTTAAATCGCAAATAAATCGATGATCAAACAATGTCTATGATGTGACAGTATTAAAAATAAATATTAAAATCAAAGCTCAAGAAAAAGAGTTGTTTTATTTATCAAATAAACATACAGCAAAGTATGATTGGACGAATAACCAGTGCAGTAGCTAATTCTGTAGACAATGTACATGTGGTAGAAATATCTAAGAAATGTACCAGAAAAAATGGTAAAGCAGGAATTCAAAAAGATAATATAGATAAATATCCTTCAAAATCAATAAAAGATTTATTTCATTGTATACAGCTTATAGGCATTTATGATGTATGCATCTGTCTCAAAATTCAAATGAAGTTCTCTAATCGCAAATAAAAATAAAATCAAACAATTTATATGGTATGATAGTTATAAAGATAAAATCCTCTCTGGACAAAAATGTCAAAATAAATTAAGATAAAACACTACAAAGAATTGCATTTTAAATCATAATTCGTAATGTATACTCGTATTTTATAATGATGGATGGCTTAAGGGACAATAATTAAGTTTCAGCACCAGTTAATATTCATTTGTATAATTTACAATACATACAAACACTTTGGAATAAATGATTCTATCCAATTTCATAAAGTTTTAAGTATATATTGATTATTCTTATGTATGGGTTTCTGTAATGAAAGATGTCTTAAGAAATAATGGTATTGTTTTTGAATCAAAGAGATGCTCTCATCTTTGTATTGTTGTATTTATTCTGCGTGTCTAAACACCATTCTGTGTATATTATTACCCATCACATTTTTGTAATTTACATTTTTGTAATTTACATTTTCCACATACGTCATTAAGAGCTTTTCTTACTATTTGTATTAGTGTACCACATTAATAAGAATATTTGCTGTTGCATCTGTAACAGTACTTGTTAACAGTAAAAATCTGGTAACGTTTGCCAGAAAATAAAATGACCGCCGTTGTTTTTTCTCAATTTTTACCCAAACTGACTTAAGAAATTTACAATTTAGCATCATTTTGAGACAGACTGCTTTTCGCGTGTAAACTATTTGGGATTAGAGATCAATCAAAAATCAAGTAGAAGTTGTCTTATTTATCAAATAACATACAACAAAGTATTATTGAAAGAATAACCAGTGCAGCTAAATTTGTTAACAATATACATATGGTTGAAAGATTTAAAAACATATGGAAGCAAATTGTGAAAAGTTGACAATACACAAAACCTAAGAAAATAATGTGATAGAATCAAATGCAAACTTACTCAAAATCCGTCAAGATACGTTTGTGTTATTTTTGTTAAATGAATCTTAGCCGCTTGTGTGTTTCATATTTGAAAGATATCAATATTTACCCGGAGAGAAAATATAATACTTATCTCTTATCAAATCCAACAGTGCAAGGTGAAAAAATAAGTTTTACTTAATGTTAATTCAGTTTTGTAACAATCTGTTGAAAATTTCAGATCATTATTTTATTTTCCGGAGTAATAAAATAAAACAAAACACAGGCTTATCATCTATGAACAGACTCAATCGAACCGAGCCTGCAACGCATTTTTTCCGTTTAAGTCTTTCTTTAGGGATTGTTGGTTTCTGTATTTTATCGCCACATCAGCGTTGGCCGTGTGGAGGCCGTAAAATGTCGCTCCGTACATTCAATTGTTATATTTCCGATCCTAAAAGATCGTTTTACACGACAGTATCGTCCATCAATGAAATGGCTTAATCAAATCGAGCCTGGAACATTTTTATATTTGCCCTTTTGGACTTTTTTAGAGGTTCTTGTTTTATGTTAGTAAAAATATCAAATCGCGTAAAAATACTTTTACCCGAGGCGTGATGGGTGATATATCTAATATTACGCCCCACCACCACAACCCCCTCTAATGAAAACAAAAATCAAATATAATATAAAAATATCGCCCAAAGCTCGGTAAAGTACAAGATACTGCCTATTATCCCCTGACTGGTAAATACAGCCAGCTGTAAATGTTTATAAATGAAAATAATGTATTTTGAGATTAAGAAACATTCGCAGATTTGTAAAAATACAGTGGTTATTATGAAACCGTCAATTTGACAACATCGTACTACATCTGCATTTGGTTCCTACGTAAAAAGTAAAAGAACACACGCGTGTGCCGTAAAGGATAATAATCGATGACACAAGTTAAAATATAAAATAGATAGTTAAAATATAAAATATATATAAAGCAGGCTAGATATTCTAAGAGTGATTAGACATAATTCATTTTGAAAGATAAGAAAAATATCAAATAGAAAAACATATTGCCACAAGCAAAACGTATGTGTTCTTTATATAACAGAATTGATCAGAATTACATCAAAAAGAATGTGTAGTATGTAGAATATTATATTCAATTATCAATTAATCATCTTGCAAATCACAAGATTATAAATTCAGTTTCCAGATAAAGAGTGTTAATTGTGAAAAAGACGGATATCTGACCTTTCTTTCTCATATTAAAAAAATACTAACGATTTTTATAGCAATTTCTTAAGACAATTTATTTTATATTTTTCGCGATGAAATATCTTTTTCTTTCATTAATTGCAACATCTAAGCTCATTTGCAATTTTATACGTCATTATAAAGAAGATAATTATTTTCAGTTGCAAGAGCATTTTTCTGATTATTCATCAAAGTCTTTTGATGAATGTGCCAATTTGAAAAAAAAAATGAAAAATGATAACAAATGCAACTGGGAGATTTATAACAAAACATCTTTTAGTGTGTTTGTTTTATATATTGCGATGTGTACAACTATTCAATTGAAACCTGGTAGATGTTATGTGCAGTCTTACACAAAAACTAACTGTGAATGTTTTTCCCACACCCTCTTATTCTGTTTTGTAACACCGACACAACAATGGTGTTTGCAGTAAAAAGTGTTTATATGAATGACAATACTCAAATAGTTAACATATGTGTAAACATGTAACAAATGATGAGAAGTGCTTATGAACATCTGAACATGTATCAAGGTCAGAAACACGAATTATTTTACACTTAATCTCCTTCCTAATCACAAAAATTAAGATATACGTAAAAGATTTTAAATATAAAAGGTTTTATTGAACCACCACAAATAAAAATTTCAAACCAATTAGCCATCCCTAAAACATAAATTGAATAATTAATAGTTATCCAGACATTTCCATTGAAAAAAGATGCACTCGTCTAGTTTCGAAATACGTAATTCTGACATACTTTCACCAATTTCTAATGTTTTGGTAGTAAACGAAAATATATGTCGTTGTACTATAATTCCTTTTAATTCAAATTTTTTCAACATATGTATTTGGATTGCAGCAACAGCTGCTTCACTTTTTTAAACTTCTGGACGACAATTGGATTGAGGTGGGGTAGCCCATTTCATGGTCTGACAAAAGTAAGAGATGAAAATATTGTTCTCCATCTGTCTTTCTGCTCATCCGTGTCTCTCTCAATTGTTCCAAAAATGATAACAATTTGTAGTTGTTAAACCATAGTCACTTTTAATTTTGTTTTGTTTGTTTAAATGTGTTTTTGTTGTTGTTTTCCATTTACTTATGTTTTCTTCTTCTTTTTTATCTGTGCTGTTTTGTTTGGATTTTTTTTTTTGTTGTTGTTTATATGTTTTGATTTATTTCTTTTTTTACTGATGTAATTTTACAAAACATATTGGAATCATAGGCCAAACATTCAATTAATTGATTATTTTAGGACAGTGTTGGCTATGTCGAGATATTAAGTCGTTCCCAATACTTAGTCAACACGTTCAGACTTAAAGTACGTAAATCGTTCCATTGATAATAGATATAATTATACCATACACTTTTCTATTTGTATAACATGGTATTAAATGTACTACTCCTATCTGAAAATGCAATACATTATTTATGTCACTTCTAAGTGCATAAAACAAACAATTGTTTTCTATCTTTGTACGTTTATATGCTTCATCATATTAATGTATATACAGGAGACAACATCATAAGTAAATTGACTTGAGAAAAAAGAAGTCAAACAGTAGCAAGATGGATGAAATATTCTTTCCTCATTCACTTATTTTTTCATAATTTTCGCTTATTATGTCTGGCGGAAAACATATCACTTGAGAATAGATGATGTTGTAATTGTTGACAGCTTCAGACAACGTTTAAACTTCGAAGATGTTCTATATATCCCTTCCGACTATGTAAGTAAGTATTGACTTAACAATAAAAAGCACAATTAAGATCAAAAAAAAGAAGAAGAAATGGTTTCGTCCTCCTATTTCACGTGTCAAATAAGATCGGTTCTGTGTAAATTTACATTTTAAACAACTTAAATTAGGCACACTCGAAATTATACAAAATTCTGGACAGGGAAATGTCTCATGAGTATGTTAATCCTAAATCTTAATTGTTCCTTCAAATTCATAGAGTGCATTTAAAAGCCAAAGTGTGTTTTCTCCAGATAAAAGTTAATGCTTTGTACTTCTATTTCGTGAAAACTGAGCATACTTCATTAATATCTTGAATTATTATTTGTACAGTAGACATTTTCTACCTTACATGTGTCTTGATTCGAAAAGATTGCGCTTTTAGTATCCTCGATGTCCCCTTGGTCCTGCATGGTACAGCATTGGACGCATTTACAGCGGTTATTTGACAAAATATTGTTTGGGCTAGGGTCCGTAAACGATGCTAAATGTAATATACTTAGCCATTTCATTTTGATCATGCTCTGAATGCAACGTTTCAGTAAAATAGTTTACATTGTGATTGTAGTTATATGTCTGTGCATTACTTCAATTAGTCATTTTGTCGACTCTTTCTCATTACAAAACTATCTTCAGTACTTAAGATATAGAATCTATATTAAGTAAATTCAAATGTAATTTTATTTCTACTAAACTTAAACATACAATAAATAAAACTGAAGGACATCGCACTTATTAACATTCCTTATATCGAATTTTATCGATTAAAAACGGGGTCCACATTAACTCTAATACCATAATTATGTGGAGTGATCTTTATGGACTCTTCTTATAGGGTTTGCTTATATGAATGCTTCTTTATTTGCTAATAGATATTTTTCTTAGATACACAATTATTTTAGATTTTTTTCAGCTTTTCAAAAACTTAACGTTGACGTCTTATCTGTGATATACAGGCTTCATAACCTCAGATCCCCTTTCAAAATTCCATTTTATTTAGTTCCGCCCATTGTTTTCTCGTTTAGGGCAAAAGCATTCTTTTACTTGGGGACCATACGTCGCTTTTCATGAAATGGCACTCCTGTGTCATATGGAAAGTTCCGTGATAACCGCCGTATGAACACATCTGCGGATGTTTCTAAATTCAAAATTTCATCATTTGCGTGTTAAATGTTGAATTCTGCTTAAGCCGGTGCTAGGGGGCGTGGACGGTAACTTGCACTTTCCAGTACCGTCCATGAACAGGCTCAATCAAACCGAGCCTGCAACATTTTCAATTTTGTTGTGTTGGACTTTCTTTAGGGATTCTGTTTTTCTCTATTTTAAAATATTTTCTAATGGACAAAATTCATCCACAGATACATGCCAAAGCTGTTAAAATTAGGTCATGTAAATGACGTACTTTAGGTGATTTGTATGGCGATTATAACGAGTGTACAAAAAGTGAACTAATAAACTAATAGGAGGCATTAAATTGTTCCAATTCCAATACCAATTACTCCTACACATTTTGGTAATATCATGTCAACGTTCTTTCTCACAATTCTGTATATCGGGAAATGCTCTTCACGATTTATCCGAGATAAAAGCGGCATATAAAGGAAATACAAAAAATAAGAAAGTAAGGAAGAATAATATTTCTAGAAATATTTTGAAATGAGACAACCCTAAAATGCGATGAAAGTAGAAGAAAATGGTTGAAAGTGGCAGACATGGTTAATTGTGTTTGTTAATGAGATATTATTGAAAGAGTAATTTTATTATTCATACAATTTGTTGATGCATATAAGACGATGCAAATATTTCTTGATTTAAACATAATTTATTTGTCATAAAAAAAACTAATCTGACATTAGATATACCATCAATTCATAAAAGGATGACACTTGAAGCAAATTGTGAAGTATTTTTTGCAACGCTAAAAAATATATTTAACAATAAGGGGATAAATGTTGTCATATATAGGCTATTTTATATTAAAATATTCATATTTGTTTCTTGGCTACATACGATTCAGACAGGAATTTTACCAATGTTAGACAACATTAATTACTGAATTACCATAAAAAAGGTTCAAAAGTACACTTAATTTGTGATGTGAAGAAAAACATTGCACGAAATGTTCTTTTATCTATGTTCGATATACGTAATGACTATAAAAAGAATAAAACGTAGGTCATTATCATCAATTTAATTTACATTATTTTCAGCAGTAAACAGTTTGATTTTATTGCAAGCTCGGTGTTACAAATGATGTTCTATTGACAATTAGAAGGGTTACTAATGGCTGCTAATTTATCTGTAAAATACATTTCAAAATGTAAACCATATTGTCATCGGCAATAATGGTATCATTAACCACAAAACAATGTATATATAAAACTACATGTCGATGTTTCCTTTTTCGCATTCATTGTATCGTAGATACTATTCATATATATTTTAAACATTTGGTTTAAACATATTTATTTTTTCATCAAGTTACAATATTCACATCAAAAAAAATTTATACAAAATCATGATAAAGTGGATTGAACTGGAAGCTCAAAGCTTATTGTAATTCTCTCCACTTCTAGCTAGACAACGGTACATATTTTGGCGATACAGATGATTTAATAAATTGTTACATCCAAGATAAAATATATTAACATTATCATTACTAGGAAAATAAGACAAAATTAGAACAAAACAATCGGAAAAAATAGAGAGAAAAACATAAAGAAGTGTAAAGAAGATTAAATTAGGAAAGAAATCCAAGTAAAGAAGAAAATATGAGAAAATTTAAAGATATAAAGAAGTGTGAAGCTATAGAATAGGGCGAACTGCAGAATGACACATTCATAAAGATGATGGACCTTTTCAGATCAGTCAAAACGTTTAGACTTTTCAATAAATTTGAACAGCTTCTATTAACATTCTTTCTCTCCAACTGATAAAGATGTGTTTCCTGAAATAATGGCTTTTAGAGAAACAATACAATAAGTATTGATAACATTTATCAAGGAAGGTCTAATATTATCATACTGCCTACAATGCCAGAAGAAGTGAGAGGCTGTTTCGTGTAATCCACAGGTACAAAGAGGTGATGGGATGATATTTTTTGAAAATATGTCATCTGCAAGTAAGCTAGAATTTGTACGAAAACGGGCGTGAATAATTTGATTTTTACGTTTTTTTCAAAGTAGAAGTATTGCGGTACAGTTTTTGTTTGTTTAAACAATTCTTTCTTAAAAGTTGAAACTGTTGCTGCATTTCTAAGAGATATAGGAAGTTCATTAAAGGCTCAAGTTGTTGCAGGGAGAAATAAGTCATAGTACAGCGATGTTCTAGCTCTTGTTGTTCTACGATCTTCAAGGTTACGGAGGAGATAATTGTCGTTATCAACTAATGGCGGACATAAATCTGAAAGATAAGATGGAGTTAGGTTGGACTTCATTTTGTAAAAAAGGAGTAGCTTTTGTTTCTGACGTCTGGATTCAAGTGTCCCAACCAACTTCACCAAGAAGCTTTTGCAAAGAGACTAGTTTAGTTGCACCTGTAACAATACGGACAGCCTCATACTGGACATTTTCAAGTGCAGTTTTTTTGCTCGAGTGTACAAATGTCAAAAACTATATCACCATATTCTAATATTGGCCGAATAAGTGAAATGTATATAGTTTGTAGCGATTGTCGGTCAAGAGTGAACCTTCGCATTATATTAATGCGCTGATAAGCCTTTCCAAGTACATAATCAATATGAGTATTCCATTACAAATTATTTGCAAAAATAAGACCTAAATGTTTGTGGCTAGATGCCTCCAGAATTTCAACATTGTACATAAAATAAGCGAGGATGATGTGGGGGTTTGGTTTACGAGAAATGATTAGAGATTCTGTTTTCTTAGCGTTGAATTTCACTAGCCACTTTGTGGCCCATCTTGATATTGTTTGTAAGTAAGCGTTCAAAGTTTCTTTTTTAAGTTTTCTTTTTTAAGTTTTCTTTTTTTTAAAAAGGTGTATGACTAACAAATCCAAATGATATCCCTCTGAATCAAACACAATTATTTTCCTCTAATGAAATACACCACTTTTAAAAATGGCGGCTGCTTATATCTAACAAAGCCAGGTCTAATATAAATTCGCAGTAAGTAACAGAAATATGGATGAATGGTAGGGCTTTTTTCCTGCTAGAATTTTTTGTTTTTATTAGTATTAAAACAAGCGATCATTCATATTTTTTTTAATAAAATGAAAAATATCACCACCATTTAACGTTGATTGTCGAACTTATTTTCAGCCCAAGACTGCTTGTATTTAATGAGAAATTCGACTATTTTTAGGCTCTCAATGCGGAAAGAATTAAATATTTTACGTTTATATTAAGGATATTTCGTTTTAATTTGTTTTTAAGCATAAAATAATAAGAAAATATGTTTGTTTGTTGCGTAAGATGTAATTCTATTTCATCTCGTAAACTTTAAAAACAGTATTCTCACTCGATGAAATAAAATTTCATTTTACACACAGACAAATATCCTTTATAAATATATAGACGCCAATGTTTGCAAACATATTTTCCTCTTAATTGATTTTGTTTGTATTTGTATGACCACTCCTTCTCCTTGTGACACTTTGATAACTACCAGAAGGAAGTCGTCTTTCTGTTATATATATGTCATTACATACTTTTCGGTGGTTTATCCCTCATGTACAGACTCAATCAAACCGAGTCTGCAATTCTCTAGTAATCTTGTTGTGATTAATGCTTCCAAGGGATCACTTTGTTTCAAGATTTTTACAGAAATAAGGAAATTATCAATTTAAGCCCTTTAAGTTGTACCAGTGAAATACCAGCTTGCACAGTACTGGAAACCAACTTAATAACATGACGTCGTAAATGTCGTCACGCGTTATCAATGGGCGCGCTTTTTATATAGTATTTGGTTGAAATGTCTTTTGACAAGTTTCTTTGCATATTATAAAAGAAAATTTGTTAAGTTTAGTGTAACATCGAAATATATTTCACCTCGTGAACACTAAAAATTCATATTTCACTCATGGCTGCGCCACTCGGCAAATATACCTTTTTGTGCTCACTAGGTGAAATATATTCCGACTGAGACAGAACTAAAAAGAAATCCTCTATATAATTCCACAAAAAGCATTTTATGTTGTATTCTTTTACAAGCTCAAAAATAGCTACTTTAAAGGTTAGTATTATAGAATGTGTGTTGTAAGCTTTATATATTGGAACAAGATGTGTTGCTAACATCACATACATGAAAAAAAGATTACATATCAATTTACCACTTTTATAAAAAAAAAAATAACGGAGAAAAATAGAAATTATAAAAGGTACAACGAATTACTTATTCAAATTAATATAATAATGTTAAGAATATTTTGTACAAGATTTTTCTATTAACACCAGTGTACTGCTTCCATTTAAAGGCTACGTGATGACTGACAAATATAAAGACTTAATCCATGTGATACCGCTCAAATAGAAGACTGTGATGGAAAGAATATTTTTAAAATTATAAAAATGGAATCATTTAGGTATTGTGTAATATTATGATAGTGAACAAGTAAGCGTTTAAATATAATACCTTTAAAAGTTTCTGAGAAAACAGACCTTTATTTATTACCCATTTAAGGACACAATGACATTGACCTTTTCACCTCAAATTCAGTGTGACAAGTAGAACTTTTCAAGATTTATCCATATATGAAGTTTTTTATATTATTGCATAATTAGTACTGAAGTTAAAGACAATAGACAAAAACTTAACCACGGTGACACTGACTTGTTTGTACCTGACAAAACCTCCACCTTTACTTCGAAAAAATGGAGCTAATATTAATGTTTCATGATGCAGTTAATTTATAGATACGTGTAGTTTCAAACATTTTCATTAAATATCAAGAATAGATATCAGAGCCCTCGCAAAACAGCTGAAATGTAAATGTTGTATACTCGAAATAGTTTGGACTGGTTTGATTTTACTTGTTAAAGTATGATAGTATCGTCCGCACCTGGTAGCACAGGCCGAAGCCAGATTCAACATTTATAGATAAAATACAGGCCTGGTATTGTACAATTAAAGATATTGAATTTATATATATCATTTCACATGCAAGTTTACCGCCAAGACATTAAAGTCAACATTGCCAAACACAATCCAAACTTTAGTGAGTATTTAAAGCACTGAGAGTTCATTTATTACAACGCTTTATTTATCAAGCGTATCAAAATGACAATCTTTCTCAGAAAAAAATGTTGTCTAGTCTTTTTTTTAATTGAAACAAATTTATTCTGCAGCATACAAGTTTATGAAATAATTCCCTATGCAAGTGGGATAGCAGAAATTCAAAAGATATTATATAGAGGATATTTGTTTGTTTGAATGTAAGATTGAAATATAATTTCAGTGAGTGAACACCAGATGCAATATTTTCAAGAGTGGCGTAGTTGGTGTTCACGAATGAAATATATTTCAATCTTATATGTAAAACAAATAAATTTTCTTTTTCTTCCATGCTTTTTAAGTGATTTTTAGTATTTTATACGGATTTTGCCGCGTAACGTCGTGCATTCTCCTTTGTGACGTCATCACATCATGACGTCACATCATCTATTTTGAAATATAGTTCTGTTAAATTTCTCTAATTTTGTTACATTTTTAACATGATGTATGGTGACATCGACTTTCTTTTCCTTAAGAAGCAAAATTACGTATGACGGCATTTTTTTTCTGCCTGTTATTCCATTTAGTTTGATTTTCTTTTCATCCGCATTCGGATATAGTCCGGCTATAGTAATAATTATATTTTATAAATATCGCTAGTGGTTTATTAGAATATAATCATCTGATATATTACAATAAAACACTGGAAAGTATGAAATAAAGATATATATTGTACAAAATCAATAAAAGATGTATTTCATTGTATACAGCTTATAGACATTTATGATATACGTATCTGTCTCAAAATTCAAATAAAGTTCTTTAATCGCATAAAAAGATAATTAAACAATATCTATGATGTGATAGTTAGAAAGACAAATTCTCTATAGATAAAATTGTCAAAATAAATTAAGATTAAACGAAGCAATAAATTCCATTTTAAATCATAATTCGTAACGTTTGAAAAATACATGTATAATCATTTTATAATGATAGCTTTAGGGACAATTATACAGTTTCAGCACCAGTAAATATTCATTTTTATAACAAACACTGTACACAAATACATCAGAACGAATATTAATATCATATTTCATAAAGCTTTTAAGTACAAATTGATTTTGTTATATATCAAAGCTGTCATTCTATGTATATTATTACCCTTCACATTTTTGTAATTTACAATTCCCACATACGTCATTAAGAGCTTTTCTTACTGTTTGTACAAGTGTATCACATATCTAAGAATGCTTTGCTTTTGCATCTGTCATCTGTAACAGTACTTTATAACAGTAACTATCTGGTCATGTGGTCCATTTGCGAGGGACAAAAGGCCGCCGTTGTTATCTCAATTCTAAAAATTTTAAACCAACGTGACTTTACAATTTAGCTTTCTTGTAAGCAAGAATGCTTTTGGCGAGAAAACTCTTTGGAATTCGAAATAAATAATAAGATCAAGGCTAGCAATACGTAGAAATTGCTGTCTGATTTTTCAAATAACCATACAACAAAGTATGATTGAACGAATAACCAGTACAGCGGCTAATGTTGTAGCCAATATACATGTGGCAGAAATATGTACCAGAAAAGATGCGACAAATTGACAATATACAAACTAAAGAAAATGTATTGCTGAAATCAGAGATGCAATCCAGCTCACAATTCGATTGGATATGTTGAACTAGCCCCTAATTGGTAGGTATCAACATTTTCAATTATGAATAAAAACACAACTTATCACACATCAAGTTTAGCAGTGCAAGTGTTGAGTTAATGTTAATTCCGTTTCGTAACAATACGTTGAAAATTCCTGATCATTGTACTATTTTGCGGGGAAATAAAATAGAAAATATGGGCTTGTCTGTAATAGTAAAAATATCATACCGCGTAAAATAATTTTTACCCGAGTATTAAGGGGTGATATACTATAAAGCCTCCCCCTTAAAAAGGAAACAAAATCAAAAATATCGCCCAAGGCTAGGTTTATGATTAAGCCTGTTCATTGATGGAAAGTTGACGCGAAAGATACCGTTTATCATGCCCTGCCCCATTAGTACACATTTAAGCAACTTTCAATGTTTATAAGTAACAATTTTGGAATAAATAAACATTCGAAGATATAGGATTGAAATAGTAACCATGGAACCATCAATATGACATCATCGTGCAATTCCATATATACCTAAGTAAAAGAACGCGCGTGCTCTAAACATGTGGATAATTAAATTTTGAACATGTATCAGAGATTAAGAAACCTTTTTATCATAAAGAGACGCTAAAATATAAACATACTAATTAGATAAAAATCAGGTCAGATATTTCAAGGGTGATTATAGATTATTTATTTCGAATCATGGCACACCCAAGAGAAAGGAAAGTGAAAAATATCAAGGATAAAGAAAAGTTACCACGAGCGCTACAATTATCCAACATATGTCTTATTTTTTATAGCATCCTATCAGAATTGTTGACAATGAAATTAAATATAATCGATTTATCTAGTTTGTCTTTGAAAATAATAGCAGTGTGTAGAATATTTTGTTTAATTAGTCAATCAATCATCTTGTTTTTCACATTATCAATGACTCAGTTTCCTACAATGTTAATTGGGGAAAAAAGAAGGATATCTGGCCTTTCTTTCTCATATTAAAAATAAACACTTACAATTCTTATAACAATTTCTTCGACATATTTTGTTTTACAATTTGATACATCATTATATAGAAAATAATTGAACTCAGTCGCAAGAACATTTTTATGAGGATTCATCTCATTAACTTGATAAATTTGTTTTATGGGATGTGAAATATAAAAAAGATTTCATCGAAGCACCACAAATAAAATAAACAGAAGTAATTGACCATCCTTAAAATATAATTTGGATATTTAATAGTTAACTAGATATATTCCGGGTAAAAAAGCACTCCATTAGTTTTTAAATGCCTAATTCTGTCTTACTTTCCCTCAATTTTTAATGTTTTGGTAGCAAAGGAAAATATCTGACGTTAAACAATTTTATTCCATTTATCAAATTATTTTCAGTATATGATTTTGGATTGCAGAAGCAGACGCTTCACATATTTTCAAACTTCTGGATGACAATTGGATTAGGGATGGGTAGCCCTTTTCATGGACTGACAAAATTAAGTGATACTCTATCTTTCTTTCTGCAAATCCGTCTCTCTGTCAGTCATTGCAAAAATGCAGTTGTTAATTAATAGTTACTTTCATTTTTTTGGAGCTGTTCTTTGACTATATTTCTTTGACTATATACCTAAAAGCTGAGCAGGCACAAAGTAGAACCACTAACATTCAATCAATGTCTTATATATACTCGTATGTTCATATACGATTGGCAATGGGCTTTTACAATCAATTTAAGAAATGTGTAAAGTACTTTGTTCATACAAAAACAATTATCTTCCTGATCGTATTGTTGCAGCTTACGGTTACCGTAATTGTAAAATATTAGAACCCTCTTAAATTGAAATGAAAGTGTTCTATGCTCGTAATAGAAATAATTTTTTTTTTATTTTTTCCTGTAAGTGTATGGCAGAAATGACCAGACCTGTAGCACATACTAGTACCTAAGTCCGATTAAGCATTTGGAGATAAAATGAAGGTATTGTACAATCTTCCGCAGGTGTATTCGTACGAGTCAAAAGCCTCAAACAGGTATGTTTCTGTATTGAATGTGCAAACTGAAAGGTATTATGCGTGACATCATTCATATACATGAAAGGTTCAGTATTATGAAAAGATGTTTAAGATTATGTATAACAAAAGTGGTATCATTAAAATAGTGTAAGACGTGTATTGAAGAAGAACAAATAACTACGGACAATAAACAAAAAAGACATATCACTGACGTTTCTATCTTTTAAAATTTTCATGAAGATAAAAATATTATAGCATTTTTATTGCAATGACACTATTGTGTTAAATTATCATTTCACGTGCAAGTTTTCCGCCATGACAATTTAGTCAGCATTGTTAAACACAAGCCTAATCTTAGTAGGTATTTGAAACACCGAGAGTTCATCTATTAAAATGCTTCATCTAGCATGTTAAAGTGATAATCTTTCACAGACAAAAATGTAATGCTCTCCATTTATTTAAACTATAACTAGGATCTATACCCTAGTTGATGGAAACAAATTCATTCTGCAGCCATCGGAAATATTTCCTTGTGCAAGTGGTCAAGAAGAAATTCAAAAAGATAATATAGATAAATATCCTCCAAAATCAATAAACAATTAATTGTATACAGCTTATAGACATTTTTATGTTTGTATCTTCTCAAAATTCAAATAAAGGTCTCTAATCGCAAATGAAAAGATAATCAAACAATTTCTATGGTGTGACAGTTAGAAAGATAAGATGCTCTCTGGACAAAATTGTCAAAATAAATCAAGATTAACGATGCAAAGAATAACATTTTAAATCAAAATTCGTTAGGTACACTCATTTTTTATAATGATGGCTTAAGGGACAATAATTAAGTTTCAGCACCGTTAATGTTCATTTGGATAATTTACAATACATACAAACACTTTGGATAAAAAAATTATTATCATATTTTATAAGTCTTTCAGTACATATTGATTATTCGTATATATGGTTATCTGTTAAGGAACAATGGTCAAAAAGATGCCCATAACCTTGTATTTTTGTATTAGTCTGCGTGTCTAAACGCCACTCGGTGTATATTATTGCCCTTCACAATTTTGTAATTTACATTTTCCACATACGTCATTAAGAGCTTTTCTTACTATTTGTACTAGTGTACCACATTAATAAGAATTTTTTCTGTTGCATCATTAAAAATCTGGTAACGTTTGCCAGAAAATAAAAAGGCCGCGATTTTTGTCTCAATTCACCGTATTTTTTACCCAAAGTGACTATACAATTTACAATTAAAGATGTACTATGCCCATTTTTTGATAAAATATTTTTGTCTCAGAAATTTAACGAAATATAGAAAATTCTCCTGGAATATGTCTAACTTAACTAATGAAACAAATCCGGTCTATATTGAAAGCAGCATTCAAAATTACAGGCCATTTTATATTAGCAAATTTTTAAAAAAAACTGCCAGTTTTTTTAATGACACTATGTATTTATACTGTGTATACCTATCGTGTGTAGAGGTTTAAACACATTACATCAACTCTGTATGTACTCAAAACATGTTTATCTGACATTTACTTTACGATTATGCTGCATTTGTGTATTTTTTGAAATATGAAATATGGGCCAAATATACCTTTAAGCATTTTTTTAGGCAGACTTCTTTTCGCATGTAAACTATTTGGGATTAAAGATCAATTAAAAATCAAGTAAAAGTTTTCTTATTTATCAAAAAAACATGCAACAATTATGATTGAAAGAATTACCATTGTTTCATATATGGAAGGTATCAATATTTACTCGAAAAAAATTTTAATACTAATCTCTTAGCAGGTTCAACAGTGCAAGGTGAAATAATAAGTTTAATTATGCCCCCCTTCGAAGAAGAGGGGGTATATTGATTTGCTAATGTCGGTCTGTCTGTCTGTCTGTCTGTCGGTCCGTCCGTCGGTCTGTCCGTCGGTAGACCACATGGTTTCCGCTGATTATCTTGAAAAGTATTTATCACAAAGTCTTCATATTTTACATAGTGATTGGTCATAACTAGTAGATGACCCCTATTGATTTTGGGGTCACTAGGTCAAAGGTCAAGGTCACAGGGGCTTTAAATGTCAAAATGGTTTCCGCTGATTATCTTGAAAAGTATTCATCACAAAGTCTTCATATTTCACATAGTGATTAGTCATAACTAGTAGATAACCCCTATTGATTTTGGGTTCACTAGGTCAAAGGTCAAGGTCACAGGGACCTTAAATGTCAAAATGGTTTCCACTGATTATCATAAAAAGTATTATCACAAAGTCTCATATTTCACACAGTGATTGGTCATAACTAGTAGATGACCCCTATTGATTTTGGGGTCACTAGGTCAAAGGTCAAGGTCACAGGGACCTTAAATGTCAAAATGGTTTCGTTTGATTTTTATACGCCCGTTTGAAAAACGGGACGTATTATGGGAACGCCCCTGGCGGGCGGGCGGGCGGCGTCCAATTTTGTCCGGAGCATATCTCCTACATGTATGGAGGGATTTTAATGAAACTTCATATAAATGTTCACCACTATGAGGAGCAGTGTCGCGCACATGAACCAGGTCTCTAGGTCAAAGGTCAAGGTCACACTTAGAGCTCATTGAAAAATGCTTGTCCGGAGCAAAACTTCCACATGTATAGAGGGATTTCAATATTACTTGGCACAAATGTTCACCATTGTAAGGCGGAGTGTCGCGCATAGAATTCAGGTCCCTGCAGCCAAGGTCAAGGTCACACATAGAGGTCAAAGTTTAGATAAAAATATGAAGATGTGTATAGGGACGATTTAATCATCATTTATTGAGGGATTGTAACACAAATGGTCATTATAATGACTACGGCTGTGACACATGTACTTTAGGTCAATATATGCAAGGTCAAGGTCACTAAAGATGGTGAAATATCCAGATTTTGTCTGGAGCATATCTCCTACATGTATGGAAGAATTTTTATAATACTTTATGGAAATGTTCACCACCATGATATGTATTGCTCCATGCATGATCCAGGTCTCCAGGTCAAAGGTCAAGGTCACACTAAGAGCTCATTGAAAAACGCTTGTCCGGAGCAAAACTTCTACATTCATAGGGGGATTTCAATATAACTTGGCACAAATATTCACCATTGTGAGGCTGAGTGTCGCACGCAAAATTCAGATCCCTGCGACCAAAGTCAAGGTTACACATAGAGGTCAAAGTTCAGATAAAAATTTGAAGATGTGTATAGGGACCATTTATTGATGGATTGTAGCACAAATGGTAACTATCATGACTACAGGTGTGACACATTTAATTTAGGTTAATATTTGCAAGGTCAAGGTCACTGGAGATGATTAAATATCCAGATGTTGTCCGGAGCATATTTTCTATATGCATGGAGGAATTTTAATGTTACTTTATAGAATTGTTCACCACCATGAGACGTAGTGCCCTGCACATGAACCAAGTCTCTAGGTCAAAAGTGAAGGTCACAGTTAGAGCTCATAGCAAACACTTGTCTGGAGCAAAACTTCTACATGCATAGAGGGATTTCAATATAATTTGGCACAAATGTTCATCATTGTGAGGCTGAGTGCCGTGCATAAAATTCAGGTCCCTGCGACCAAGGTCAAGGTCACACATCCTGTGCATATCTTCCCTACTGATTTGTTTTAAGGTTCATTTAACAACACAGTGCCAAGAATAAAAACTTGCTTGCTAGATAACACTTATCCATAATGCCCCCATCTCCATCTAAAGCTTTCGTAAACGGGCGTATTTTGTGACTATGGCACCCTTGTTCCATAATTGAACACTTCCATGTACCCATTTTTGGCAAGTTTCTTTAATAAAATTACCAATTAATTTATGTGAGTCAATGGCTAGAATGGGGGTATATGTGTCAATCGACATTCTTGTTTAAAATATTAATTCAGTTTTTAACAATCAGTTGAAAATTTCAGATCATTACATAACAAATGTAACAAATGATGAGTAGTGCCTGGTGAATATTTGAACCTGTATCTAGGTCAGAAATACGAATTATTCACACTTAATCTCCTTTCTTATCACAAAAATTAAGATATACTCGAAAAAAAAAGATCTTAAAAATAAAAGGTTTTATTAAAGCACCACAAATAAATATCCCAGACCAATTGGCCATCCCTAAAATATAAATTCAATTATAAATATTTATCCAAACATTTCAATGAAAAAAGATGCACTTGTCTAGTTTCGAAATGCGTAATTCTGACAAACTTTCACCAATTTTTAATGTTTTGGTAGCAAACGAAAATATATGTCGTTCTACTATTATTCAGTTTAATTCAATTATTTTCAACATATGTATTCGGATTGCAGCATCAGCTGCTTCACATTTTTTTAACTTCTGGACGGCAATTGGATTGAGGTTAGGTAGCCCCTTTCATGGACTGACAAAAGTAAGTGATAAAAATGTTGTTCTCCGTATGTCTTGCTGCTCATCCGTTCCTCTCTCTCAGTTGTTCCGAAAATGATATTAATTAATAGTTGTTAAACCATAGTTACCTTCAATTTTGTTTTGCTTGTATAAATGTGTTTTTTGTAGTTGTTTCCTTTTACTTCTGGTTTCTTCTTTTTTATTTGTGATGATTTGTTTTGGTTTTATTGTTGTTTATATGTTTTAATTTATACCTTTTTTACTGATGTAATTTTACAAAATATTGGAATCATAGGCTGAACATACAGATAACTGAATTTTGTACGACCATCTTGGCTATTTCGAGATATAAAGTGGTTTAACACGTTCAGACTAAAAGTACCTAAGTCGTTCCATTCATTATAGCTATTTATTATACACCTGTCTATTTGTTTAACTACTATCTGAAAATACTTAGTGCATAAAACAAACAATTGTTTTCTATCTTTGTACGTTTATATGCGTCATCACGTTTATTAACGTTTATACAGGAGACATTATCACAAGTAAATGTCTTGAGAAACAAATGTCTAGTTTTGAAGCCCAACAGTAGCAAGATGGATGAAATATTCTTTCCTTATTCACATATTTTCTCATAATTTTCCGTTTATTATGTCTGGCGGAAAACATATTATTTGAGAGTAGATGATGTCGTAATTGTTGACAGCTTCAGACGACGTTTAAACTTTGAAGATGCTCTCTATATCCCTTCTGACTATGTACATGTGTAAGTAAATATTGACTTAACAATCAAAAGCACGATTAAGATAAAAAAGAAAGAAACGGTTTCGTCTCTTGTTTGTTTTGTCCTCCTATTTTACTTGTCAAAAGATCGGTTTTTGTGTCAATTTACATTTTAAACAACTTAAATTAGGTACTCTGATGAACTCGAAATTATACAAAATTCTGGAAAGGGAGATCTCTCCAGGGAAAGTTAATCATAAATTTAAATCGTTCCTTCAAATTCATAGAGTGCATTTAAAAGGCAAAGTGTGTTTTCTCCAGATTATAGTTGATGCTTTGTACTTCTAGTTCGTGAAAACTGAGCATACTTCATTAATATCTTGAATTATTATTTGTACGTTTTCTAACTTACATGTGTCTTGATTCGAAACGATTGCGCTTTAAGTATCCTCGCTGACCCCTTGGTCATGTATGGTACCGCATTGGACACATTTACAACGGTTATTTGACAAGATATTGTTTAGGCTAGGGTCTGTCAAGTTGTCAACGATGGTTAATGCAATATACTTAGCCATTTCATTGTCATCATGCTCTGAATGCAACGTGTCAATAAAATAGTTTACATTGTGAATGTAGTAATATGTCTGGCCATTACTTCAGTAAGGCATTTTGTCGACTCATAATAAAGTTAGCTTCAGTACTCTAGATACAAAATCTATATTAAGCTGCAAGTAAATTCAAATGTAATTTTATTTCTAAGCATTATATATACTACACTTAAACATACAATAAATAAAGCTGAAGAGAATTGCACTAATAAACATATCGAATTTTATCTATTAAAAACGAGGTCCACATTAACTCTAATATCATAATTATATGGAGTATCCTTTATGTATTCTTCTTATACAGTTTAAAGTGACTGCTGATATGAATGTTTCTTTATTTGCAAATAGATGTTTTTCTTTGATACACATTTCTTTTAGATTATTTTTCAGCTTTTCCTAAACTTAAAATATGTTATAATGGACAAAATTCATCCACAAATACACGCCAAAGCTGTTAAAATTAGGTCAAGTAAATGACGTACAGGTGAATTCCCTCAATCTTGGGGTCTTATCATAATATGTCCTATACATAAGGCTGGATCAACCTGTGAACCGAGTAAATATCGAGGAATTTCTCTTATTAATACACTATATAAAATATTTTCAAGCATCGTTAATAAGCGTTTGTATGAATTTGCTGAAAATAACAATAAGTTTGACGAATCTCAGGCAGGTTTTCGAGCTGGGTATTCGGCAATTGATAATGTTTTCTGTCTTCAAGCTATGGTGCAAAAATATCTTTCCAAAAAAAGGGGGTAGATTTTATTGCTTGTACATTGATTTCCGTAAGGCCTTTGATAAGATTAACCATAAGATACTTTTTCAAGCTTTACAAAGAAAAGAAATAAACGGAAGATTTTTGTTTTTATTTAAGAAAATGTATAATTCGCTCTATTCATGTGTAAAGGTTCGAAATACTTTCTGTTGTGATTTAGATACACAAAATAGTTCCAGAAATAGGCCTATGATAACTGAATTTTTCAAATGTAACATAGGAACCCGACAGGGGGACAAATCCAGTTCTACAATTTTTGCTCTCTTTATTGATGAATTAGCACATATGCTTCGTGATAAATGTAACTCTGGGATTTTTATTACACAAGAAATTCACGATACTATTTGCCTCATGTTTGCTGATGATGTTGCAAGTTGCGCTGAAACGGCAGTTAGATTACAACAACAATTAAATGTTGTCGATGAGTTTTGTAAAAATACTGGGATGGAAGTAAATTTAAATAAAACTGAAATTATGGTATTTAGAAATGGGGGACCGCTCAGACAATATGAAAATTGGCATTTTCGGGGTAGTACTCTTAAAGTTACTTCCGTATACAAATATATGGGACTTTTATTTACACCATATTTATCATGGAATGCAGCACAAGATAAATTATGTGCACAAGCACAACGTGCAATACTTTCTGTTTATAGTTATAAAAAACCATATGGTTATTTTCCAACAAACGATCTTTTCATTCTGTTTGATAGTATGGTTAAACCTATTTTATGCTATGGGTCACAGATATGGGGATACGAACTTGTTGATTCTATCGAGGCAGTTCAAAATAAGTTTTGTAAAAAGCATTTAAGTGTAAAAAGGACAACAAATACATGTATAGTTTTAGGAGAATGTGGACGTTTGCCATTGTGTATAACTTATTTTGTTAATTGTATAAAATACTGGTGTAAATTGTTGACTATGCCAGATCATAGATATCCCAGACAATGTTATAAAATGTTGAAGTCCCTAGATGAGAGCGGTCGAAATTGTGGGCATCAAAAGTAAAATCTCCTACTTTATACTTATGGTTTTGGATATGTATGGCTTGCACAAGATATTGGAAATATAGACATATTTTTATTTTAACTTTTTCGTCAACGGCTGAAAGATTGTTTTGAACAAAAATGGCATTAATGATATAAATATTGCGTCCCGTTGTTACCATTTATAAATTTTTTTAAGAGTCAATTAAATCCTGACGTTTTCTTTACTGTGATATTCCAAGAAAATATTATGGTTTGGCTCTTGCAAGGTTTCGATGTTCCTGTCACAAATTTAACGATTGAAATGGGAAGACAAAATAATATACCACTTCATGAAAGAATAATGTTTATTTTGTTTTAACCAAATCAATGTAACTGCTATTGATTGTGAATTTCATGCCTTTTTTCAATGTTCTAAGTATATAATGACGTCCGAAAATAATTTCTCTATAATTGGTATTCAAATGGTACTACAATTAACGATTTTTTATTCTCTGATGAGTACACAAAATGAAGAAAAATAATTTATAAACTATCTCTGTTTGTATATCACTTGTTGAAAGTAACGAGCTCTTGACTTATTTTTATTTCTAATTATATATGGGTTATGCAACTACATTCAATACATGTATACACTATAATATTTACACTGTTGTGTATTTTGGGCCGGAGGCCTTTATTTACTTAAATAAAATTGAGTTGAGTTAAGTACTTTAGGTGATTTGTACGGCGATTATAACAAGTGTACAAAAAGTGAACTAATAGACTAATAGGAGGCGTTAAATTGTTCCAATTCCAATACCAATTACTCCTACACATTTTGGTTACGATCATGTCAACGTTCTTCCTCACAATTCTGTATATCGGGAAATGCTCTTCACGATTTATCCGAGATAAAAAAGCGGCATATAAAGGAAATACAAAAAAAAGAAAGTAAGGAAGAATAATATTTCTTAGAAATATTTTTGAAATGAGGGACAACCCTTAAAAATGCGATGAAAGTAGAACAAAAATGGTTGAAAGTGGCAGACATGGTTAATTGTGTTTGTTAATGAGATATTATTGAAAGAGTAATTTTATTATTCATACAATTGTTTGATGCAGATATAAAGACGATGCAATATTTCTTGATTTAAAACATGATTATTTGTCATAAAAAAAACTAATCTGCATTAAGATTATACCATCAATTCATAAAAGGATGACACTTGAAGCAAATTTGTGAAGTATTTTTTTGCAACGCTAAAAAATATATCTTTAACCCAATAAGGGGATAAATGTTGTCATATATAGGCTATTTTATATTAAAATATTCAATATTTGTTTCTTGGCTACCCTTACGATTACGACATTTAATTACTGAATTTACCATAAAAAAGGTTCAAAAAGTACATTAATTTGGTGATGTGAAGGAAAAAAAGTGACGAAATGTTTCTTTTATCTTTGTTCAATACGTAATGACTATAAAAAAAAGTTTAAAACGTAGGTCCATTATCCATCAAATGTTTTACATTATTTTTCAGCAGTCAACAGTTTGGTTTTATTGCGTGCCCGGTGTTACAAATATTTCTATTGACAATTAAAAATGGTTACAAATGGCTTGCTAATTTATTCTGGGAAAAAACATTTAAAATGTAAACCAATTGTCATCGGCCAGCAATGGTTATCATAAACCACAAAACAATGTTATATTAAACTTCATGTGATGGGTTTCCCTTTTTCCGCATTCATTGTTCGTTTAAAAATATTTAATTAATTTAAACATTTTAATATTAAAATTAAATTTTAAATTTTATAAATAATTGAGGGATTTCCGCGGTTAAAAACAATTTGGGCTTATAAAAATTTTGTTTGTTGTGAATTGAGGGGAAAAAAAAAAAAGCAAATAATTTTCATTTTATTTTTTTTTTCATTTTTGAAAAATAAGTGGAAAACATGTAATTTCTATCATAATTTTTTTATTTTAAATTTTCCCTGGGCCTTTTAAAATTTTTTAAAAAATCAAAAATTTTATTTTAAAGTCCCTTAAGTGTTAATGGAAAAAATTAAAATATTTTTTTTAAAGCTTTTCCCTGGTTTTTTTTGTGGAAAATTTTAATTTTATAATTTCACAGTTTAAAAATTTTTCGAAAAAATTTAAATTTAAAACCCTTTTTTAATGACCCCGCCCCCATTTATATTCCCAATTTTGGTACCTCAATTTTTTTTTTTGCTGACAAGTTGAAATTTTCAGAAAATTTTAAAGGAAAAAAACAGAGCTGAAACTGAGAAAAAATTTTTTTGTCGGGAAAAAAGAAGGGAAACTTTCTCTATTTTCAAATTAGGGAATACACCCAAAAAGAATTTTATCTTTTTTATTTTATTTTATATTTTTTGTGTTTCATTTTTGGTTGAAAATTTCATTTCCCTTCCCCAATTGCAAAAATTTCTCTTGAAAAGATAGAAAAAAAACTCGTATTTTTTAATAAAAATTGAAAAGCGCAAAAAGCCCAAGGGAAAAAAACCAAAACGGTTTGTAAGGCCCCCAAATTTTTCCCAAATTTTCCCAGCCAAACCCTTTTTTAAATTTTTCAACTTTCCACCTATTTACTGTTTTTACCTCCCCAAAAAGTTGTTTTTTTTTTTAAAAGGTGTATGAAAATAAAAATCCAAATTTTATCCCTCTGAACAAAAAAAAAATTAAATTCTCCTTTAAAAAAACCACCCCCTTAAAAAAACCCGGCCCTTCATTTTTAACCCAAAAGGTCTAAAATTTTTAAAACCATGCAACAGAAATATGGTTGGGTTATGGAAATTTTTTTCCCGCTAAATTTTTGTTTTTATTTTTAAAAAAAACGAAATTCATAATTTTTTTTAAAAAAATTTTAAAAAATCCCCCGGCCCTTTACGTTGATTGCGAAATTATTTCTTCTTGTTTTTTAAAAAGGAAATTTCGATTTTAAGGACTTTTCCCCCCAAAGGGGAAAAAAACCCTTTTAAAATTTTAAATTTAAAGTTTATAATAAGGAAAATTTTATTTTTGTTTGTTTTTTTAAAACCCAAAAAAAAAAAGAAAAATTTTTGTTTTTTGTAAAAGATTGTAATTTTATTTCATCCCGTGAACTTTAAAAAAACAGTATTCTTTACAGTGTATGCTTTACATCACATACATGAAAAAAAATATTGTATATTAAAAAGGTACTCCACTGAGGGTATGGCCGGGAATGTCACAAAAAAAAGTTAAAAATTTCACGAACCGATAATTTTTTGTTACTTTGCATGTTAGGGAGACATTCCAAACAGAATCAGTGATACATTGATTGATGTGTTTTTGGATTGGCAAGTCGTTTTGAAATACATATTTTTCTTTCCAGTTTTGTGGAAAAGCGTTTAAACACCTTTCAGTTTGGGCAAATCTGAATAAAAACAAACGGTCACGTGATATCTCGGGATAACTAAAAGGAAACGGAGAGTTTTTTTGTGTACGCTCCAGCAACCGAAATGCGAAAGTGGAATATACCAACAAATTCATAAATTTTAAAAGCAAAATTATGGGTTGGTTTGTTAAATTCTTTTTGTTCAAGCATATTTCTTTGTGATAAAAAATCGTTTCAAAAGCAATTTCAATATCTTTAAAGCATTTCATTGTTGTAATCATGTTTTTTTTTCTTCATTACAATGATGAATTTAGCTAAAACGTACGGAGTTGGAAACTGACATACACAAAATTTTACAAATTATTCTATTGTTAATTTGATAAGCTATCGTGTAATTATTAAATATTATTGTATTAACTTTTGTAAAGGGGTTGAAATATCAGGATATCTAGGCTAAGAAAAATTTTACTTTGTCAATCAGTGTAATGGATCCTATTTCAAAGGTCACTTTTGGTTTTACCTGACACCCGTTCAGGGAAAAAAAACTTCGTAATACCTTTTATACATCGAACATTGGGACTTGAGTATGTAAGGCATAAAAAATCAACGCACCAAGAATGTTATTCCCAGAGAGTTCTATTCAACTCTAATCAAAGCCCTGAAAGACTGTCCTATAATAGAGGGACATGAAAATCCGGGCACTCATTAAGGAACATTTAGGTTCAAAACTTATAAGTTAATATTACTTCATGTTGTCAGTGCGTATAATTAAATTTTCTTAATAGAAAAATTCGATTCTCCATTTCTAGTAATCTGAAAATTTTAAAATATATCTTTGTACATACACTACTTGCATATTAAATAATTTATCCGTGGGATGTAAAACTTTGAAATGAAGAATACTAACCGTTTTATTTAGACTATTCACAACTATTATTTATAGAACCGTTTCTGCACATGTAAACACTTATCAAGAATGTCGGAAAAGATTCAATCTGGGGCCTCTATTATATTATTATTATTATTATTATTATTATATATTTATATTTCATTTTTGATTTTTTGGGAGAAAAAATCCTGATAAAATTTTTTCTTATTAGGCCCCTATAGTGAGGGTCAATTAGCTGTGCTTAAAAGTTACCCTTTTATTTTAAAAATTCCCGGGGGAAAAGAAATAAGCGTTAAAATTTTGAGTAAAAAGGGAAAAATGAAAAAAAGACAAATTAAAGGGGAAAAGGGGAACGGTTTCCCCAAAAACGCAAAACCCCCGACAAGTCCCAAAAACTTCCACCAAGCCCGGGGTTTTTGCCTTTACCCCCTGAAATTAACCCTTTAAAATACTATGAAGTTTTGTTCCCTTTAAACCCCCAAAAATTTTTTTTCAAAAAAAAACGGGAAAAAAAAATCATGCATACTTCAAGACAAATTGAAGGGGGCAAAATAAAAATAAAAAGTAAATTTTAGAATTTTAGTAAAAATTTTTAATTGCCACTTTTTTCATACAACAACCATTGCTTAAACTATATTTTAATAATAACTTCCAACTGCTAGGACGGTATACAAACTTGGGAAAGGGCAATGCATATCTTTACCATTCTTTTTACTCCTTATAGCCCGTTTATCATGGCATACCCATTGTTAATAGTTTTGTAATATTTTGATAAAAAAGGTCATGTTCATTTCCCCGACTATTTGAAAACACGAGTGACTGGTTTCAAAAACTGCAATGGTTAAATATTGATCGGATGCATTTCATTGCATAAATAAGTTAGGAAAAAAAACCCTGCTATTTTGCTTTATAGCACTAAAACCTTTACTTTTCTCTTACTTTGTCTCTTCTGTGTCTTCCTGTTTTTCTTCTTTTTTTTTCTAGTTTTTACTTACCACTTGAAAGTCCTGAAATTTAATTTTTTCATTGATAATTTATGCTGTCGTCCTGTTTAGCTGGTCGTCGTGGGTGTTGTAACCATTCCTTTTTGTATTTCTCATCGGATGATCAGGAAATACAAAGCTAACATTTCAAATCTCTGACACAGCGGATTTCATGACAAACCTAACAACAAAGCAGTTTCTTTAAAAACAGCCTGAAAAATTGGCGATTAAAAAAAAAAAAATATTTTCATTTTGTTATAAAAGTATCCAACAAATTGACAACGCATTCAAAGTTGTTTAAAAGGTTTAAAAGTAGCTTTGGGGTTAAAGAATTGTCAATGAATGCACCATTCACAAATTACGGATGAATGTCATTTTAATTCAATGAAAAATGCATATTTTAAGCCGATTGTCGAGAGCGTATTTTCACAAATAAATCTGACTGTCGATTAGTGGAATATTATACATGTCGTTACTGTTTTGGCCGAGAAGATTTTGTTAAAATTTTTTTACATCAAGTTAAACAAAGGTTTTTTTGAACCAAAAACCCCGAAATTAACCCAAAATGCCATTTGGGAAAAACAATTTAAAATTTTCTTTTTTTTTATTTTAGGATTGTTCGTATATTTTTCCCCCGTGGTGCAAGGGGAACGCGCTCGTTTAGTGTGTTTGGAAATTCAAACAATTTAAGCAATTATATTTTTTAAAGTTTCTTTTTGAAGGGAAATTAACCCCCAAGTATGCAAGGGTTTAAAAAGTGGCTGGGCATAAAAAAAGAAAAATAAATGATTTTTGATGAACTTAGTCATGGGAAAAATTCCTTTTGTTTTAAAAATTTGATACCAAGCCCAAAAAGGGAAATTTTGTACATAAAAAAAAATTTTAAAAAAGGAAAAAAATACAATTTTCCCGGGGCGATTTTTGATTTTCCAAAAACAGAAAATTTTCCCCAAACTTTGGGAAAACCCCCCTTTAATTTAATTTTTGTTTTCGTATGTTTTTTTGAATTTGAGGGGGGTTTCTTAAAATTAAAGATTTATGTTGTGAATTTAAAATCCCTTTTTAAAAATTTTTTCCCGGGGAAATTTCTGGATATCCCTTTTAAAATTTTTTAGGCTACTGAAGTATTTGAAACAAAATTTAACCCAAAAATTTCACAAATAAAAAATAAAATTAATTCCCAAGTATTCGATTATAGTGTTAAACCGTAATCAAAAAGTTTAAAAGGTTTTCAATTAAGAAAATTTTCTTTTTGGGAATTAAATACTAAATGAACACAGAAAAAACCCCCAGACTGGCTTGGCAAAAACTTTATTCCCGGGAGGATAATTGGTTCCAAAAAAACATGATTTTTCATCATGTCAATGAACAAGGCTGTCAAATTTCTTCCTGTTATCCGAAAAAACAAACACCAGAAGATTTCAAGTTTAGAAGGACACACGTCACTGGACAGGGAATCGTTCTTAATATTTGAATAGAAAAGAATTTGTTTGAAGGCCCAATTTATTGAAAGAGAAATCGGGGGATGCTACTTATTAAATTTTTGCCCAAAAAAAGGGGTTTATTTTGACTCGTTTAGAATTTATTTTCAAAAACAAAAGTTCTCAAAGCCAAAAGGTTTGCTGTATATTAAGATGTAAACCGCGACATATAAAATTAATTTACCTGTGAAACTGGACATTCGGAACTGCCTCAGCTATTATCTCTAATATTAACCTCGGAAACAATACGGATTGAAAGTAGTTCTACCACGTGGTTTCAGATGTAAACAGAAACAGAGATATTGTAAAACGAATGTATAAATTTGACATCTAATGCCTGTTCCGGTACTCTTTTGCTTGAAAATATGTCTTACAACTATTTGTAATATAAAATATGCCCACTGATGTTCAATTTTAAGCAAATCCGACAAATGTCAACAGGTTGGCTTTTTGTACTTTCTTTTTTTTTTTTTATTTCTCTTTATTGTACAATGCAAACAATAAAAGTCATGAAATAATACAATAATACAATACCATGAAATTTGATGTAATAACAATGTTCTGAAATGATACACACAAATTCATACATTTGCAAAGTACTATATGTATTTTCTTATTATATTTTTTTTAAAAGGCAAAGTTTACTCTGCACAAACGTTCAATTATTAAAGAGTTAAGTTACAACAACAATAAGTGTCACAATTTTTTTACAGCTAATAATGTTAGGTACTTTCGTTTTCATTGATTAAGTTTATGTATTCTTTCCATACATCCTGCATTGTTTCAAACCTAAGCATTTTTTTGTACTTTCGGTTTCTACAACCATAATACTAAATATATAAATAATGAATTGTTTGCTTTTGTACCTATGATATCGCTTAATTTAGGTGAACGTTTACTACATATATTGGAAATAAACTTGTAAACAACTCCCAGCATAAAATTACTATTTGTATACATGTTTAGTTTCTGAGCGTGTATTCATACTATTGTGTTCGAGGTCCTTATCCGAAGAATGACGGAAAAGGCCGTGTAGTTGCGATTGGAAACTGGAGTGAAAATGTGTCCGGTTATTTGGTACAAAATTTTGTACAAAATTTTTCTATCAACAGCAGTGTACTACTTCCATTTAAAGGCTATTTGATGACTGACAAATGGAAAGACTTAATGGAATTTTTTTTATAATTCTAAAAATCGAATCCTTTAGGTATTGCATCGCATGATGATAGTGAACAACTAAAAGTTTAAAGATAATACCTTTAAAAGTTTCTGAAAAAAACAGACCATTATTTATTACCTATTTAAGGACGCAGTGACATTGACCTTTTGACCTCAAATTAAGTGTGTAGACTTTTTCAGGATGTATCCATACATGAAGTTTTTTTTATATCATTGCATTATTAGTACTGAAGTTAAAGACAATAGACAAAAACTTAACCATGTTGACGCTGAATTGTTTGTACCTGACAAAACCTCCACCTTTACTTCAAAAAATGGAGCTAATAATAATGTTTCATGATGCAGTTAATTTATAGATATGTGTAGTTTCAAACATTTTCATTTAAATAGCAAGATTAGATATCAGAGTTCTTGAAAAACGGCTGAAATGTAAATGTTGTATATTCGAAATGGTTTGGAATGGTTTGATTTTACTTGTTATAGTATGATAGTATCGTCACAGGCCGAAGCCAGATTCAACATTTGGAGATAAAATACAGGTCTGGTATTGTACAATTAAAGATATTGAATCTGTTATATAATCATTTCACATGCAAGTTTACCACAAAGACATTAAAGTCAACATTGTCAAACACAATCCAAATTTTAGTGAGTATTTTAAACACCGAGAGTTCATTTATAACGACGCTTTATTTATCAAGCGTATAAAAATGACAATCTTTCTCAGAAAAAATGTTGTCTAGTCTTTTTTTAAAATTGTAACAAATTAATTCTGCAGCATAAAAAATAAACACTTACAATTCTTATAACAATTTCTTCAAATGATTTATTTTACTTTAATAAATTGCAATATCTAGTCTCCTTTGCACTTTGACACTTATTATAAAGAAAATAATTGAACTCAGTTGCAAGAACATTTTATGAGTATTCATCAAATTTACTTGATAAAAGTGTCATTGTGGGATGTAAAACAAAAAAAAAATTTATCGAAGCACCACAAATAAAATAAACAGAAGAAATTGGCCATCCTTAAAATATAATTTGAATATTTAATAGTTATCCAGATATTTCCCGGGTAAAATGCCCCCAATTTTTCATGTTTTGGTAGCAAAGGAAAAACATCTGACGTTATACAATTTTATTCCATTGAATCAAATTATTTTCAGCATATAATTTTGGATTGCAGGAGCAGGCGCTTCACATACAGTATTTAAACTTCTGTATAGCAATTGAATTAAGGATGGGTAGCCCCTTTCTTAAACTGACAAAATTAAGTGATGAAAATGTTGTTCTCTATCTATCTTTCTACCAATCCGTCTCTCTGTCAGTCATTGCAAAAATGTAGTTGTTAATTTATAGTTACTTTCATTTTTCATCATTTCTTGTTGGGAGCTGTTCTTTATATTTCTTTGACCATGTACGTAAAAACTGACATAACGAAGAACCAATGACGTTCAATCAATGTCTTATATATGCTCGTATGTTCATATACGATTGACAATGGGCCTTTAGAATCAATTTAAGAAATGTATTATGTACTTTGTTTACACAAACACAATTACCCTGCTGATCGTATTCTTGATGTGGTAGATTAAGATAATTGTAAAATATCAGATCCCTTTTTCAATAAAATGCAAGTGTTATAGTGTGATAGTTTGAATTTGTTTAATTTACCTGTATGTGTATGGCAGTATTGTCCAGACCTATAGCACAAACCTAAACCCGATTTAACATTTGGAGATAAAATGCAGGTATTGTACAATCTTCCGCAGGTGTATTCATAGGAGTCAAACGTCTCAAACAAGTATGTTTCTGAATTTAATGTGCAAACTGAAAGGTAATATGCGTGACATCATTCATACACACGAAAGGTTCAGTATTGTCAAAAGATGTTTAAGTTTATGTATAACAAAAGAGGTTTCATTAAAATAGTGAAAGGCGTGTATTCAACGAACAAATAAACAAGACATAACACTAAGTTTTCACGTTGTAAAGTTTTCATAAAGATTAAAGATTAAACATTTTTATTGCAATGACACTATTGTGTTATATTATCATTCCACAGGCAAATTTTCTGCAACGACAATATAGTCAGCATTGTAAAACACAATCCTAATCTTAGTGTGTACTTGAAACACCGAGAGTTCATTGATTACAATGCGTCATCCAGCATGTCAAAGTGATAATCTTTCTCACAAAAAAAATGTGATGTTCTCCATTTTTTAAACTATTACTTGGATCTATACCCTAGATGATGGAAACAAACTCATTCTGGAGCCATGGAAAACAAGTTCATGAAATAATTCCCTGTGCAAGTGGGATAGCAGAAATTCAAAAAGATAATATAGATAAATATCCTACAAAATCAATAAAAGATGATGTATTTCATTGTATACAGCTTATAGACATTTATGATATACGTATCTGTCTCAAAATTCAAATGAAGTTCTTTAATCGCAAATAAAAAGATTATTATGAAACAATTTCTATGATGTGACAGTTAGAAAGATAAAATTCTCTCTAGACAAAATGTCAAAATGAATTAATATAAAACCATGCAAAGAATTACATTTTAAATCATAATTTGTGATGTTTCAAAAATACTCGTATTTTATAATGATGGCTCAAGGATAAAGAAAATGCATATGAAGAATTGTTCATTGAATGTCTATTAACGACCTACACATGACACAAACAACACCGACCGTGAAAATAAAAAAAACATAAATACTTAAGAAAAACCTTACGAGTCATTTTGTCAATGTCATTACTAAGCCATATTCTTATCATATCTAGTCATATTGATCGATGAATTGTAATGTATGTGTTAAAAAACTGTATGACGCAGACATAATCTTTGAAGAAAATGATGGATGGATGGATACTTAATTAACTAAAAACCTTTACAAGTTTTTCGCTATAACATATAACACAAATCTATAATCACATGACAGTGGCATATATAGATATATTGTAAACAGTGTGTAAAATAAGAAAACAAACACACGCACGCACACACGGACACACACACACACACAGAACATGTATCACATTAAGAATAAGGATGGGTATGTAAATATAGTTGCAGTACAGTTTATATATTTATATATTAATTTACACACTATCTACATCACGTTAAATACAATATGCAGGTATAATTAGAAAGTATAATTGATATAGGAAACTTAACATTTTGAGTCGCTCCAACAGGAAAAGCTATATACAAATATTTACCGAAATTCTTGACTACTTAAATATTGTTACATTGCATCAACTATATAAATTTGTAAATACTTTGATGTATTTGTATAGATGTGATCCAAAAATTAAAAAAAGCTTTTCCAGTTTTGTTTTATCATTATTTAGATTCAACACATTTTGCTTACATTGAAAGAAGTTCAATTTTATTTTCGTGCAATCATATGAGGAAATATTTAAATCTATGTAATATATTTGCGTAAGTTATATACTGAGTCTGTTCTCTTGGGATTTTGGGGAAGAAAACGTTTCAACATTGGGATGTCGTAATATTTCTACAGCTATCCCACAACACTTCATGTTCGCAATTATAAACACATCTAATTTCTGAATAGAGATCCGAGAGCTATGAAATCAAAATTGATATTTAAGATATATCTCTGTAAAATTTAGACAAATATTTGTATGTGTAAGACAATATCGCAGTTAATTTAATCACCATTTGACAGGAAAAAAAATAATTTAAATGTGTCTTTTTAAAATTAAAATATTAATGAATAAAAATGAACATAAATTGAAAGAATGCCATTTCATTTGTAGGTGCTGTAACAGTTGATCTCAGCCTTGGTAAAACAAGTATATCTGTCTCAAAATCCAAAGTAAATTAATTAATCGCAAATAAAAAGATAATCAAACAATGTATATTATGTGACAGTTAAAAAAATTCTCACTGGACAAAAATGTCAAAATAAATTAAGATTTAACAAAGCAAAGAATTCCTTTTTAAATCATTATATAAAGTATTGTTTGTAAATACATATATACTCGTATTTAATAATGATGGCTCAAGGGACAATAAAATTTTAGTTAATAATAATTTGTATAATTTACAATATTTAAAAATACAAAAACATCGGAACAAATATTATTATCCTATTATCCTATCTTATAAAGCTTTTAGTATATAATTGTTTTTTTCCTTGTTTATGAGTATTTTGTATGCAAAGAAATCTAAATAATAATGGTATTGTTATTGAATTAAAGAGGTGGTCATATCCTCTTTTTAGTATTTTTTAAGAAGTCTGCGTGTCTAAATGCCATTCCGTGTATATTATTACCCATCACTTTGTTACAATTTACATTTCTCACATAAGCCAATAAAAGCTCTTCTAACTATTTGTACTAGTGTATTACGTGACTATGAATATTTTGCTGTTGCTTTAACAGTACTTTATAACACAAACAATCTGCTCACGTGGTACATTTGCCAGAAAATAAGTTTGCCGCCGTCGTTTTCTCAAGCTAACGTCCATTTACCTGAATTGGCTAAAGGATTTAAAATTTAACTTTTTGTGAGCAAAAATTTTTGTCTGAAATCTCTTTGGGATTAGAAATAAATAATAGAATAAGCGATAAGTATAAGTTGTTATCTTATTTACAAAATAACACACAACAAAGTATGATTGAAAGAATTGCCAGTGCAGTTTATTCTGTAAACAATATATGTAACAGAAAGATCTAAAAATATAAAAGCATATTGACAATGTACAAATTGAAGTAAATAATGTGATAGAATCAAATGCTCACATAATCCGTGTTTTATGTTTATTTTTTTATGAATATAAGTCCCTAGTTGTCCGAATATTTTAAAAAGAGCAAGGTTTACTAAGCACCAAAAAAATTGCCCCATCTTAGATATTGATAAAAACCTAAAGATGTATAGTACAATGTGTTACATTTTCAAAAAAGACATTTATTAGGTAGCTCTGGTTTGTATGACGACATTATGGCGTCTTAATTAGAGCACTTGTCTAATTCAATTAAATCACAAATATGACGACAATTTTTCATACAAGACTAATAAATTTGTGTGGTTGACTTAATTAAACTCATAAAGATAGCAATATATTTCTTATATATTGTAAACAAAATTATAGTTTAGTTAAAATTGTATCATAGTTTGGGGACCTTTCTGTTGAAAATGTGTCCGAGTTTAATCGTATACATATACATGCACCGTGCGTTAACTGGAGTGCAGGTATTAGTTACCCGCACTCCAGAGCAGGCCCATTGATTGGCTCATTTTCGCTGGGGTTTACTTATTGTGACGGCAGAGAAAAAGAAATAGACAGAAATATCATATTCAGATGCTCGTTGATTTGTTACTTTTCTCTTGAGTTTCATATTGTGACAACAGGGAACGTATTTTTATTTTTGACTATGATACAAAAGAGAAAGAACATCAAAACACTCGGCAATCTGATTAAAACTGAAGACATTCCGTCCGTATTTCCTACTTTGGCAATTTCTTGTGAATATTTTTTAATGAGAATAATACTAAATTAATAAGATTTATAATTTCTTGCTGAACTATTAAGCAATAAAATATCTAAAAAAAATTAAATACCTTTTTAACTATGAGATAGCACTGACTTGAAATGCTAAAAATCTGTAAAACTTAATTAATTAATGAAATAACATAATATTTACTGAAAAGCACCATCTATTTTATTTATAATGAAAAGGAAAATGAAAAAAAAAGAAGAAAAAAGAGTTCATGAGAAGGGTTAGAACTCAAATCTCCTGGGTGAGAGGCTCCCATGCTACCACTGAGCCAATGCAACATTCGGACATGACATAACATCATTTAACCCATTACTTCATGAGCATTTTGTGACAAATTGCTGTTTTCATTGAAAAGTCTCCCGTTACAAGTTCAAATTAATATAATACTATAAAAACTGCTTCAATACTAATCAAACTTAGTACATATTCTAACTGGACCATTGCAACAACATGTTCGGGCTTAAATTGCCTGCTACCATGGCAACGAGGGGACATCTCAAATTTGCAAAAAAAAAATCAATATTTTGCGTTGATTTTTTCCATCAAAATTGATTTCAAAGTGCTTCAACTTCTCAATGGATTGAGATAGAGTCAAATGCTTTTCAGCATTGGTTACACGTTACCTTATGATCGATCTGGGGTCATTTTAAGCCTCTCACATGTCCAAAATTTTCTTGGCGATAAGGGGGATTGCCACCCCCATACAAACCCCCAAAACAGAAGGGAGTACATCCCCCTTCTGGCAACCCCTTGATGTATCTTTTGGTTGGGGGCCGCGCCGAAAAAGTGGTTACTTTTTTAGCACCATTTCTCAAACAAAAACATGTGTTGGGGGCTTAAATAAGGCATTTTTTTACCATTTGAGACAATAAAATGGGTGGTGAAAAAGGCTTTTATAGGCGTATATATCGCGTAATGGGTTAACAAGTAGTTTTACATATACATCAATGCAGACGATGTGGAATTATAGAGTTTAAATACTCTACATATAGCATCTATAAATTGTTCTGAGACTTTCAATAATTTTATTTTCACAAAGTAAATTGAATTATTTTAAAGACATGAAAACCTCTTAATCGCGGTGTTTAAACGACCACAGTTGTTTTGTTGTTGTTGTTGTTTGTGAGGGCGAAAAAAACGGACCCAGATCATGTATTCAGCAATAAATAAGCTTGGACAGCATTACTTCTTTCAATGAATCAATAAAACATTACATAACAACACCTTGCTAATTCAAAGAATGAAATATTTAAGGCATAAACAGAATTATATAATTCTTTTAACCTTTCAGGGTTTTGTTAACAATCGTTACAGTGGAAACCTGTCGAACTCCAAAACTTAAGTGAAAGTGCCTTTAATTTACTAGAAATGATTTTCCTGCAAACATTTATTAAAATATATGTTATGAATCATATTTTAACAACTAAGAACAAAAATTAATAATGTTGAGTGCAGTATACATGCTCCATGCATTTAATGAAAATGACGTTAAGATATTGGGTAAAAATCTAATTTTTGAATAGAGCACAGGCAAGCCCCAACATAATATTGATATACTTAAAGCCTTTGATACATAACAAAACAATTGTGTAATGATTTTGTTGGGGTTGGACTGTGTTGATACTTTAATTTTCGTTTTAAACACCAAAAATACGTGAATTTTCCTAATTAAGCTGGAAATAGGGGTATTTCCATAGAACATAAATCATACTAAATGTAAACATATGCCTATAAATTTATATGCTTTGAACAGTTTAAGGGTTGAATCTATAAATAAACCAAAAATCCATGGTTAGTGAACCTAGTTCTTTGTCAGGAAGGTTGTTTTGATGATTTCTAGGTCAAGTTTGAATATGGGTCGTCTCTGGTCAAAAATTAGGTCACATTGCCCAAATATGTGAAAACCTCTTTAACACACACACATTTTTGACTCAATTTTCATCAAACTTGGCCAGGATGCTTGTCTAAGACATTGCTTGGATGCGGTTGATTGGTCAGGTGAGCAATCCAGGGTCATCATGGCCCTCTTGTTTTTTTAAACTTTATAAATATTTATGATTTAAAGATTAAAAAATGAAATGAACGGATTCATTGATATAAAGATGCAAATTTTTTTAATTCAAAACAATTCACTACTCAAGATTACCACAGGCAAGTTCCTATCAATCACCTGTCTTATGGTGGATGCTATCGTTTCGACATAGCTCTTGTAATGGTGATGCAGATGGACTTGGTCAATATTTCAAAAATAATAATCTATATAATATAATTTAATTAACTTTTTAAAAAGAATATTTCATTCAAATGATATGTTTTCCAAATATGGAAGGCCAAACTTCCAAATTCATTTTAAGTGGAAATGAAGTCAAAAATATAAATTTAGAGCTCAGATGCTGAATTTAGAAGGATAGACATTTTTATTTTTAGTGAAGTTGACTTTGTGCCAAGCAGACCTAGAAAAGTTAAAGGCTAGGATTCACATTATCTGAAGTAACTATCAACAGAACAGACAATTCACTGTATTAGGGTCATCATCTTACAAGATTTAATATCAATCTGAAAACTTGGCTCATCAATTTGCTATCATATTATGATAGACAACATCAGTCAGGTTGAGTAAAGACTCAATCAAACCGAGTCTGCAATTCTCTTGTAGTTTTGTTGTCATTAATGCTTCCGAGGGATCACTTTGTCTCCAGATTTTTTAACTTTGAGAGTTTTATTCAAAGTTTAAGGTAAAATAATTATGTTATTTTCTTTGTGTTTTTATACATTATAAATCAAACAATAACACTAAAAAGTAAATCTATAAACTCTTGATAAAGTTAAAAAAGAGAAAATCGGAAAAACTAAAGAATGTCCAGAACGCTAAATTGAAAATGTTGCAGGCCCGATTTGACTGAGCCGGTACTGTCAAGTGCAGCCTACCGCCCATGTGCCTGCTTAAGCAGAATTCAACATTTTAACATAACAATCGTGACATTTGAATATAAAAACATCCGCATAAATATAAAAACATACGGCGGTTACCATGAATCTTCAATATGACCCTTTCGTGCTTAAATACATACAGCTGTTACCATAGAATCTTCAATATGACCCTTTCGTGCCATTCCACGAAAAGCGGCGTATGATCCCCAGGTAAAAGAAAGCGTGTACCTAAAAAAGAACTAAACAAAAAGGAATTTTAAAGGGGCACAGAGGTTATAAAGTAATAAAACAGGTTGGAATTTTACAGTGACATGCCAACTGTATACAGATTTGGTGGAGAGGATGTTTTGGTTAATTTTAGTGTGTTTAGCATGATATCTTTATCATTATTGTCTCCAAAATATCTTCACATTAATCAAAGCTCTGAATTCTGGATCACCACAAACTTTATCCTGGTTGAAAGGATGTTGGGAAACTGAAAAAAACTCAAATGCTTATAGACTGAGAAAACCATGCAAGAATGGCAACTAGTAAAAAATGTATTACTTTGGGCTTTGATAGTTAAATATCATCCAGAATTTCCTAATCTGACCATTCTCTCTAAGCTAGCATTTGCTTCAAGTGTCCACACTGCTGGGTGTAAGTGTGGGTTTTCTGTCCAAAACAAAAAACTTACTACTTTTAGAAATAGACTTACCATTAACACTAAGCATAGACTTATGATGGTGAAACTAATCCAACACAACAAAAGCTCGCTTTAATTTTGACATTTGAACCCGTTTCAATTATTTTACACATTACTTGCCCCTTTTCTTTTGCCGCCCTTATGTCCACTCCCGGTTTTGCAACCGAGTCTGCAATTCTAATGTTATTTTGTTGTGATTAATGCTTCCGAGGGATCACTTTGTTTCCGGAATTTTGGTTTGGTGCCTTTTGGGTGCCTTGCTTGGATGTGTCGGGGGCTGTGTCCTGTGCACATTGCCTTTCAGATGTTGGATACAGTAGATATGATAAAACTGTCAATTGGACCTCATCGTACTATTTCACAAATTCCTAAGAAAGAAGAATAAAAGGACGCGCGTGCCCAAAATGACGAGAAAATAATCGTTGAATTATCGAATTTTGAAAAGGGATCAGGGATTAAAAAATCTGTATAATGTAGTTAATAGATAAAATTTATATAAAGCAGATCAGATACTTAAGGGTGATTATACGTTTATCATTTCGAAATCATGGATTAACCAAATGATTAACATCAAGTACAAAAACAAGTCCGCATGCGCATTAAGTATCCAAAAACTATCTACATAATATCCTGTTAGAAGGGTTCGCAAGGACACGAAATATAATCGATTCAAACAGCTTGTTTTTGAAGACATAGGTTGTGTGTAGAATATATTATTTAATTAGTCAATCAATCATCGTGTTTATTTCTGGATCATTAATTGAGTAACTAGATGTAGAGTGTTAATTGAGCAGAAGAATATCTTTCCTTTCTTTCTTATATTAGGACTAAACACATAAAAATTCTGATAGCAATTGATTCAGACGATTCCATTTTATTTCTTTACTTTCATTAATTACAATATGATAAACAAGATCAACAAGGAAAGGCGTTGTTCAATGAACGCAACCCCCACCCGACTTCAGTAACAAGAGCCATTGGCAAGGAGTCCAGGAGGACCCCAAACAAAAACAGGTCAGGGCACAAGGCAGAGAATGGGCAGACTAACCACGATAATCATACACAGGAATAAACGATTAGTAACCGATAAGGAACTTACAGAAAACATATAAATGATTGAATTATAGGCCAATAAAGTAAAAGGGCACAAGGGAAGGGGACAGGAGACCCGGGGCAGGGGGGGGGGGTAAATAAAATAAATAAAAACTAAGGGCAAAGGAGGATGATGTCACATCAATGTCTCATTTGCAATTTGATGAATGATTATAAAGAAAATAATTATATTTAGTTGCAAGAAAGCTTTTATGCTGATCTATAAAAGTTACTTGATGAATGTGTCATTATGGAAAAAAAATTGAAAAGTGATATCAAATACAAGTTGAAAATTCACAATAAAGCAGTTTATAGTTTGTTTCATATATTGTGAGGAAGAAAAATTTAAGTGACACGTGGTATTTGTTCTGTCCTGTCTTGTCTTACTCGATAATTAATGGTAATATTCTTTCCGAACCGTCGTATCGTTTATTGTAACACTGACACTAAATGGTGTTTGCATTAATAATATGTTGATATGAATAAAAATACTCGAATAGTTTACATATTTATAGCAAATGTAATTGATGAGTTGTTTATGAACATGTGATATCGCAAAAGAATTATTCCACACTTTATCTCCTTTAGACAAAAGAAACAAAACTTTTATGTGGAAATGATGTAAAACATAAGATTTTATTGAAGCACCACAAATAAATTGGCCATCCTTAAAATATACTTGAATATCAAATTTAAAAGAAATGAACTCGAGTAGTTTCGAAATGCATGATTCTGTCGTACTTTCGCCAATTTTCAATGTTTTTGGTAACAAAGGGAAATATCTGACGTTCTATAATTTTATTCAATTCACTTAAATTGTTTTCAACATCTGTTTTGGAGTGCGGCAACAGGCGATTCACATATTTAAACTTCTGGACGGCAATTGGAATAAGGAGGGGTAGCCCTTTCTTGGACTGAAAAAAATTAAGTGATGAAAATGATATGATGTTCTCCATCTGTCTCCCATTGCAAATGTTAATTTGTAGTTGTTAATTCATAGTTACAATTCAATTTGATTTGTTTGTGTAATTTTTTTTTAATTTTTTTTTTAAGCTCGCCCGTCACAAAGTGACAGGATGAACTTTTGTGATCGCTTTCCGTCCGGCGTCCGTCCGTCCGTCCGTAAACTTTTACTTTAAATGACATCTCCTCATAAACCACTTCACAGGAATGTTCCTTTGGTGGTCACTTTTAAAAATTGTTCAAAGAATTTAATTCCATGCAGAACTCTGGTTGCCATGGCAACCGAATGAAAAAACTTTAAATATCTTCTTTTAAAAAACTCTAAGAGCTAGAGGTAAGATATTTGGCATGAAACATCTTCTAGTGAGTGTCTACCAGGTTTGTTCAAATAAAAGCCCTGTGGTCAAAATTGGCCCCGCCCCAGGGGGTCATTGATTTTCCCTAAATTCATATAATAAAAACTTAAAAAATCTTCTTTTTTAGAACTCAAAGAGCTAAGCCTAAGATATTTAGCATGAAACATGTTCTAATAGGTATCTACCAAGTTTGTTCAAATAAAATCCCTTGGGTCAAAATTGGCCCCGCCCCGGGGGTCATTGATTTTCCCTATATGTGTATAGCAAAAATTCTTAAAAATCTTCTTTGAAAAAAAACCCAAATAGCTAGAGTTTAAATATTAAGCATGAAACATCTTCTAGTGAGTGTCTACAAAGTTTGTTCAAATAATAGCCCTGTGGTCAAAATTGGCCCCGCCCCAGGGGTGTCATTGTTTTTAACTATATGTGTATAGTAAAAAATTAAAAAATCTTCTTTTAAAAAACCCAATGAGCTAGGGCTTGGATGTTTAGCATGAAACATCTTCTTATGGGTGTCTATTAAGCTTGTTCAAATAAAAGCCCTTGGGTTAAGATTGGCCCTGCCGGGAGGGGGAGTAACAGAGAGGAGATCACTGTTTTTCATTATATGTGTGTCGTAAAATCTTAACATCATGAAACATATTCTAATGGTTGTCTTTCAAGTTTGTTCAAATAAAAGCCCTTGGGTTTAATCTGGCCCCGCTCCAGGGGCGTATATACAGGTGAGCGACCTCAGGGTCATCATGGCCCTCTTGTTTTTTTTGTTTTGTTTTTTTTTTTTTTGTTGTTGTTTTTTTTTTCCTTTTTTGTCTTCTTCATTTATTATTGTTGTTCTTTTTTGTTGTGGTTCTTTCACTATTTTAATGTGTTGTCTTTTTATGTACTTTTACAAAATATTGGAATCATAGGCCAAACATACAGATAACTGAATTGTGTACGACCATCTTGGCTATGTCGAGATATTCAGTCGTTCGCTCGTCCAGACTGAAAGTACGCAAGTCGTCCCATTGATAATAGCTATATACGATACACTTTTCTATTTGTATAACACGATTTTTTAATATGCTGTCCTTTTCTCAAATCTCCATTATTTCTGAGTGCATCATCATACCTAAAACAAACAAATGTTTTTTATCTTTGTACGTTTATATCTTGTATACACAGGAAACATTATCATAAGTAAATTGTCTTGAGAAACAAAGGTGTTAGACATAAAGCCCTAAAGTAGCAAGATTGATGAAATATTCTTTCCTTATTCACATATTTTCTCATAATTTTCTGTTTATTATGTCTAGCAGAACGCTTGAAAACAATCAACTTGAGAATAGAAGATTTGCGTAATTGTTGACGACGTTCAAACTTCGGAGATGTTCTATGTATCTCCTCTGACTATGTCTATAAGTACTGACTAAACAATAAACATCACCTACAATTATGATAAAAAAAAGAAAAAAATTAGTTCGTCTTATGTTCGTTTTGTCATGCTACTAAATGTGTCAAATAAGATCGGTTTCGTTATAAATTTAATTTACATTTTAAACAACGTAAACAAGGCACTCTGATGAAGTGTGCTTTGTACGGACTATTTGGAGCTTTGTACTTTTATTTCATTAAAACTGATCATACTTCATTGATATATTGAAACATTATTTGAGTTGTATAGTTTCTTGTTCGGACTTCTTGTTTTCTTACTTCCATCAGTAGGAATTTTAAAACATTTTCTGATCTTTATAGTTAAATACATTATGCTAATACGGTTTGTATAAACCTTTGGAACATACATGTTTGCATGAACAAAATGGTGTGCATTGTTCGGGTATTTGCTCGTATGAATGTATACAAAAATGGTTTCACCTTCAAGGTTTTAAAATTGCCCTTTGTTTGCCCTTTTGGTGCCAATTTGGGTACCGTTGTTATTGGATATTGTGGAGGTGCGTTTTGCAATCATTGTCCTGCCTTTTTAATGAATTTTAAGATTTGTAATGTTACTTTACCTCACAATCGGGTAGATGTTTTTAAGTACAATGAAGATTTTACTGTTAATTCTATCAGTTACGAGGGCTGTTCGAAAAGAATTGCTTATTGTCCTCTATCTCGTGATCCACGTGGGACACGATAAAAACCAATACATATCTGTATAGGGTAATTGAACACCTACACAACGGTGTTTAAATGTACATGTTAAACTATGTGTAAGACATACAATTTGCCATTTAAATACACGCAGTAATAAATAGTTGGTAGAAGCGTCAACAAAAAATATGAAATACGGGCTTATTAAGACATCTGAAAAAGGATATTCTAGCTTTACACTCAAAATTTGTTTTGGTACCAGCGGATAAGGCGGTTAATAATATCATAATTGTATGACGTATCCATTACATTAACGTTTTACATAAGGAACTTAATAGTACTAATGCGTATTCTAAAACTACTGCTTCTGAAAAAGACATTGTTGACAATCGTGTCACTAATATTTCCAGTCTAAAAGTCCGAATCGATGAAAAAGAACTAAAACTTCCTATTATGTATTGGATTCCTTAATTGCATAAAAAACCTTACAAAGCCAGATTCATTGCTAATGTTACATCTAGCACAACAATTAAACTTTCTATTTTATTGACGTCCTGTTTGACTGCCATTAAAACACATGTAATTAGATACTGTGATAAAGTATACGAAAATACAGGCAAACATCTATTTTGGTCCATTAAGAATTCTGGTGAAATTCTGGATAAATTAAAAATTAAGAACTATCAGGCTTCAACTGTCAGTACATACGATTTTTATACCCTTTATACTACACTGCCACACAATTTCATTAATGATAAACTAATTTCCCTTATTCAGAAAACCTTTGCACGGGAAAAGTTACATTTCTTGCATGTAACTCTCAAAAAGCCTTCTTTATAAACTGTATTGTTAAACAATATACTATGTGGACCTGTGACGAAGTTTGTAAAGCACTCTCTTTTCTTTTAGACAATATTTATGTCAGGTTTGGTAATACCCTATTCAAACAAATCATAGGAATTCCCATGGGTGCTAATTGTGCACCCCTGGTCGCCGATTTGTTTTTGTATTGCTATGAAAGAGATTTTATGTTGAGTCTCTCTGAAAATACACAACAAGGTGTTATATCAGCATTTAATAACACGTCCAGATACCTTGATGATATTTTTAATTTAGATAATTCTTTTTTTGATCAAATGGTTTCTAATATTTATCCTACGGAGCTACAACCTAATAAAACGAATGTTTGAAATTTAACTTCATCATTTTTGGATCTTCATATCACTATTAAAAACAATTCGATTCACACGAAAATCTATGATAAAAGAGAAGACTTTGATTTTAGTATAGTAAATTATCCTCATTTGGATGGAGACGTACCGCATGCAACATCTTTCGGGGTTTATATAGCTCAATTAATTAGATTCGCTAGAGCTTGTAGCAACGTAAAGGATTTTAACGAACGAAACATTTTCGTTACCGGTAAGCTACTAAAACAGGGCTACCGCTATTATAAATTACGTAAATATTTAAGAAAATTTTACAATCGTAACTTTGATTTAATTTCAAAATTCAATAGTGATCTAAAAACACTTCTGCGACAAGGGATAAGCCAGCCTGATTTTTACGGGGATGTTGTTTACAAACTTCGTAAGATTTTGGGTCATTGTAATTTTTCTGTTGTGTTTACTAAAATTATTAAACGTTTTATTAAAAGGGGTTATGACCCTACTATTTTAAGACATACCGCATGCTTAGTGTTCAACCCATTTACAGTTGGACACTACGCTTTCCTCTTTTGATTACATCTGACTATATGATGGACAGTTCTTAAAGCCCTTTGGGACTGAATTGCCTTAATGTTTGTCTTCTGTCTTGCTTCGTCGGGCCCTTGTAGGTGATTTTCTTGTTGCTCTGTCTTCCTTTAAGACATCGAGTACTTTTGTTATTGTCATTGGGTTTACTTTTATATGTTTCTACATGATCATTTTGGTGTTTTACTTATTTAACCTTTTGTAACCATAGCAACTGTTAGAATTTCACTTGGCGGGGATTCATTTCATTTACACTGTCTTGTTTATAGGAACATAGTGGGGCTAAGAGCGAAGTTTGGTGCACCATTAACCGGTTTAAACTCATTATTCTGCTACTGACCGTTCCAAGGCGGCGCCCCTCTGTGTACATCAGATGTATGTCTATGTTGATTTATACTGTTTTCGTGACAGTTTTGCTTGTGTCTCTTGTTGTTTCTCGTCTACGGTAAGTATCTTCCCCTTTATCCCTGTTTTTTATTTATTTTATTTATTCCCCCCCTTCCCCGTGTCTCATGTCCCCTTCCCCAGTGCCTTTGGACTTTATGGGCCTAATATTAAATCATTTATTTGTTTTCTTTTAGTTCCTAATCATTTACTAATTATTTGCCTGCCCGTGCTGTACCTTATGCCCTGTCCTGTTTTTCTTCGGGGTCCTCCTGGGCTCCTTGCCGATGACTCTTGTTGCTGGGTCGGGTGGGGGCTGCGTTTATTGAACGCCGCCTTTCCTTGTCGATCTTGTTTATCATAATTTACATCAAAGCTCGCTCAAAACTGGGTTGCTCTTTGAAGCAGTTGTTGACTGAACTCTCTACTGCTTATGGGCCTTCCTGTGTTTCTTATGACACAGTTAGGCGATGGAAAAAAAAATTTGAGTCTGGTGTAGAATGCATCAAAAATGCACCAAAATCAGGTAGGCCAAAATTTGCATCAAGTAACGGAATCGTTTCCAAAATAAAGGATATAATTGAAGAAGATGCCAGATTTACAGTGCGTGATATTGCACGAAAGGTATGCATATCACTATCAACGGACCACTTTATTTTGGTGAACATTTAAAGTTAGGAAGACTTATGCTAGATGGGTGCCACATCTGTTGACCGAAGAGCAAAAGAGTCAACGGGTTAAGGTGGCCAAAAAGCTGCTTCAAATGTTTCCAAAATATGACAAAAAACAGTTTGCCAATGTTGTCACAGGTGATGAAACTTGGGTCCTTTATTTTGAGCCCGTCAGAAAAGTTAGCAACAAAATCTTGGCCATTAATCACAACAAACGCCCAATAATTGCCAAAACGGTCTTTGAGCGCAAAAAAGTTTTGTATGCAATTTTCTTCTCTGGTGAAGGAGTCTCAATAAAAGTGCCGGTGAAAAAGGGCAAAAGTATCACTGGGAAGTACTACAAAGACGTAGTACTTAAGAAACTGAAAAAGTATTATAAGAAACCACGCCCTGTCACTGGTTTTAAGCATATCCGTCTTCTAAATGACAACACTCCCGCTTATACCTACGCAATTGATTCGGCGTTTTAGAAAAAAGAAAAAGTAACTGTTTTGCCCCACCCCCGTATTCTACATACCTTACCCAATGTGATTTCTTTTTGTTTCCGAAATTGAAATCCTTCCTTGCTGGGCGGACATACAAGTCCCGACAGGCACTTGGATCTGCCATTCATCAGTACCTTATTATTGTGCCCAAATCAGCTTACCGTGACGCCTTCAAGAAGTTGATACATCAACTGAAACTTTGCATTTCCAGCCACAGGCATGCAATGAACACTTTTGAGCTAACTTGAAATTTAAAGTCCCCAGATAGAAAAAGGAAAACATTTTGAACATCCCTCGTACCTTTGTTGAAAATAATGTGCACACTTATTTTACACATTTTCAGTTACATGCGCATGAGTTAAAGTAACAATATGTCTATCCTATAATGGTATAGATATAGTGAGTGAACAGATAAGATACAAAATAAGATTACAGTTTGTCATACTTTCTTTCAAGTTTATTAATTTCACGCGTTTCGTAGTATAGCGTGAAATATTTGTCTTCTCGAAACGTACATAGTTTACGATATTGGAGGTAATGGTCAGTTGTGCACGAGATTATCGTGTTTTTTCGAGTAGGCTATCTATATCAGGGTTATAAATACGGAGTGTAAAGATTTTTATTCACTTCTACCCAGACGATTTCTAACAAAGTACACTTTCAATTTTGAGCGTGTGCAGTGCAGCCATGGAAGAACAAAACGATTTATTGTCAAGTATGGAGAGACTTATTACTCAAAAGCTTGAAGATTTTGAACAGTCTCAGAGGGTTTTTACTCAAGAGCAGATAACGAGACTACAACACAGTGTACAGAGACAAGATACTTTCACGTTTCGTAAGAAAGGCAACGAGGAACAACATAAAGTAAACGCACGTGTTCTCGACAAAATGAAGGAAGCAGACTTGCATCTTCAAGAGGCCGCAAGATCTCAACAAAGTGAGGCCATGTCGTCTGCTATGGAAAAGTCTCTCAAGGTATTGACATTTTAAATCACCGCCAGAAGTTAATACGTCTTGCTGATTCAATGACGCTGGTTGGCGTGTAGTAATGGAATATGAGGCCCATCCTCTGGCCGAAAATGAAGATGACGAGAAAAAGATTTACAGGTCCCAGAGAGACGCTGAGCGTTAGCTCAGACAGGAGAGGAAAGCGAGAAATACCCAGACGAACGTATCTGCTGGCCGTAAACCTGACACGTGCTTCCGGTGTGGACGTCCCGGTCATTGGCGGAACGACTGCAGGGCTGGTTTGCAAAACGACGGAGGGTTTATGAACAAGGATGTACAGTCAAATTCTAAGATAAGTTACTATTTGTTATATTTATCTACGCAAAACGCTGAATGCGAAAATAGTTCAAAAATTAGTACGCCAGTTGGCAAGTTAAAATCTTGTATAAATCACTGGAAAGAAGCTGGAGCAAATAAGTACGTATTACAAATAGTAGAAAATGGGTATAAATTACCTTTCAGAAATATTCCAGATTCAGTTTTCTTGTTAAACAACAAATCAGCAAGGGATAATTCTTCATTTGTAAGTCAAGAAATTAAGTCATTACTACAAAAAGGTTGTATTTCTGAGGTGAAAGAGCAGCCTTATATTGTAAATCCCCTTACAGTAGCTTATGGAAAATCTGGTAAGGCACGTTTAGTCTTAGATTGTCGTCACATTAATTTAGAACTTTTTAAGTACAAGTGTTGCTTTGAAGACCAGTCTGTGGCAAAAAATATGTTTGAAAAGGGAGATTACATTTTTTCCTTTGATATAAGAAGTGCATATCATCATATAATGATCTCTCCTGAACACAGAACTTATTTGGGGTTTTCATGGGAAGTAAATAATGTGCTTCATTTTTACGTTTTTAACGTGCTTCCTTTCGGAATTGCGACTGCAGGTTTCATTTTCACGAAGGTATTCAGAGTTTTAGTTACTAAATGGCGTTACCTTGGATACAGAATCATTCTTTTCTTAGACGATGGTTTTGCAGGTGATAGTAAGTATGAAAGTGCTATAAAATTGTCAGATTATGTGCACAATGATTTATTAAATTTTGGTTTCATACTCGCAGAAGATAAATGCCATTGGATTCCATGTCAAAGGCTAGTATGGTTAGGTTATGTTTGGGATACTCTTAACGGTTATTTAAAAGTAACCGGCGAACGCATATCTAGTACAGAACTCTTGTTGCAAAAATTCATTGACGAAATTGGTCAAGGGAAGACAATATTTCCTGTACGTATGGTAGCCAGTTTAGTTGGTCAGTTGATTTCCATGATGACTGCTGTGGGTCAGAAAGTACGATTACGAACCAGGTCGTTATATGACTTTGTGGTAAGTCGGACAAGTTGGGAGGCCCCGGTTATGATTAGTGCAAGAGCATTTGATGAAATTTTATTTTGGAAAGAAAATTTGAAAATATTAAACAAATTTGTTCTAAAAGAGGCTGGAAGTGCCAAAGTGAAAAATATTGAAAATGTCATATTTTGTGATGCCAGTGGAGCTGGCTTTGCAGGTTTTATTGCAGGCGATGAAACTAGTCATGTGATAGGTTGTTGGTCTGAATCCGAAACGGGTATGAGTTCAACATGGAGAGCGCTAGAGGCTTACACAAGAGTTATAAATACTTCATTTAAAAGCCTGGAAGGGCAAGATGTTAGTGTAAATACTAACAACAAAAATGTAGTTTCAATTTTGAAATATGGTAGTAAAAAGCAGTATTTGCACGACATTGCGGTTAACGTGCACGATACATGCTCGCAACACAGTATAAATATAGTACCGAAATGGGTTCCAAGAGATGATAACAAGGAAGCAGATTTTTATAGTAGATGTACTGATAGTGACAATTGGTCCGTTGAAAGTCACGTGTTTGAGACACTAGATAAAAAATGGGGTCCTCATACATTTGATTTGTTTGCATGCAATTACAACACACAATGTAATAAGTTTTTCTCAAAGTACTGGTGCCCAGGGACTTCCGGCATTAATGCATTAGAACATAAATGGGTCAATGAAAACTTTTGGCTTGTACCGCCACCTAGATTAGTTGTCAATTGTTTAGATAAAATATTTGCAGATCAATATACATGCACACTTGTAGTCCCAATATGGAAGTCGGCGCCATTTTGGCCTATTCTCTTCCCTGAAAGAGGAGTGACAAACGGAAGTGTTTTTGAGCATTTTATTTTTTCTCCAGGAAAGCTGACAAACAGAGGTCGGGGGAAAAAATGGCATTTTTGACGGCAGAAATTTAGGATTCGGTTTAATTGCTGTCAGATTCGTGTAGTACATTGATATTTTATATTTTTGCAGGCCTGAATTTGAGGAGGTGTATAGATGCAGAAGTACATGAAAGTGGGTTGCGTCATGGAAGTTTCAATGAACTGTCGTCTAAGATGTCTTTACTGTTGGTTAAGTCGAAGAGTGACAGCACAGTATCAAAGTATTATTCGTATTTAAAAAAGTGGGAGAATTTTATTACTTCTAAGGGCGGGGTAGCAATACCCACTGAGCCAATTCATTTTGCCATGTATCTTACAGAATTAATTGACAAACAACCATCCAGTTCTATTGTTTCAAATGTTGTTTATAGTTTAAAGTGGGCTTATTCTTTGAGAAATTTACACGATCCTACTGATAATTTGTTTGTGAAAAATTTGCTTGAAGCTTCAAAAAGATTGTTGACAAAACCTAAGACAAGGAAGGATATTGTGACAACAGACAATTTAATAATGTGTGATAAATACATTCAAAGTGACGATATTCTTGTGTTACGTGATTTAGCTATGATTCTAATAGCGTTTGCATGTTTTTAAGGTTTGATGAATTAAGTAGCCTTAGGTGAAATGATGTTATTTTTCATGATTCACATATTTCTATTCGTATAAAAAAAGTAAAACTGACCAATATCGCCATGGAGACCGTATTGTTATTTCTAAAGGCGAGTATGTAGCTTGTCCATATACAATGTTACAACGTTATATGCGAGTTGCAGGTTTATCTATTACAGATGATACATTTTTATTTAAGCCATGTTATCAGTCAAAAAACATTTGTAGACTTATTTTCAAAGATAAGCCACTAAGTTACACGCGAGCAAGAGAATGTCTTATTTTGCGTTTAAAAGAAGTTGTTCAAGATTTAAACATAGGTATTCATTCACTTCGAGCGGGTGGTGCTACTGCAGCCGCAAATGCTGGTATAAATGATCGTTGCTGGAAAAAGCACGGTCGATGGAAGGGTGAAAATAGTAAAGACGGATACATTGGTGATTCTTAAGAAAAAAGATTGTTAGTCACAAAATCATTGCATTTGTAAAGCACTTTCCATTTTCCAGCTCGCTCTTTTCGTATTTCTAAACTACTCGTCTGGTATTGCATTAATTAGTTTAGCTTTGTATTCGTAACGTCTTTAGTCAAGAAAAGACTATTAATTTCACGCGTTTCGTAGTATAGCGTGAAATATTTGTCTTCTCGAAACGTACATAGTTTACGGTATTGGAGGAAATGGTCAGTTGTGCACGAGATTATCTTGTTTTTTCGAGTAGGCTATCTATATCAGGGTTATAAATACGGAGTGTAAAGATTTTTATTCACTTCTACCCAGACGATTTCTAACAAAGTACACTTTCAATTTTACATTATTTTAATCGTGGTGTAATATTAAAAGTAGATTTTTCCCTGAATTTTTTTTTCTCACATACTTTCAGTAAGCTTTTTCTTACAATACATACATTTTAGCAGGCTTTTAATCAGGCACTAGTTAAAAAAGAAAATGAAAAATTGTATTTTACTTCATAAACGTTTTCCTTGTTAAAAATATTAAAGCAAGAGTAACGCACAATATAATTTGTATATAAAATGCTACATTTATGAGGCTTTACCATACACCTGCAAGGAATGAGGCCCGACATTCTTACGATCCGACATTGACAAATGGGCACAGGGTTTTCAGAGATATTTTCATTTAAAAAATGTTTTTACCTCTGTTTTTTACCTGGGCGAGTCGGTTCGTCATTCAATCTTTATGCTAAATTTTGGATACAAGTTTCAATAAATTGTACGGAAGTTTAGGTAAATACGTTGAAATGTTTTTCGCAGGTATATGGTATTTTCATTTGCAATATCAAAACAAGTAGATATACATGTACATGTATAAAGATGACATTTTATCAGTTATATTTGTATTGTAATTAAGAAATGTATTCATAAATCTTTTACTTTTAGATCTCGTTTCTTAATGTTTCACTTTTACATGTATAAATGTATGATGTTACCCGGCTGCTACCTAAATAAACTACTCGTCTGGTATTGCATTAATTAGTTTAGTTTTGTATTTGTAACGTCTTTAGTCAAGAAAAGACTGAAATTTTCTTTGCATGAACGGATAAATAATGTATGTGGCCTAATCATAATCATCGGAAATTACCTGTAACGTTCAATTTATAAAAAGAGTGGGACTGTGTTTTTATATTTAAGCCAGCTTATATTTTATCCCAAACATATTCTAATATTAACTGTTGGTCAGCCACTAATTATACTTTTGAAATAAAGCCAATTCAGCTAAATCTGACAATGAAATACTTATTAAATTTCGTCGGATCTTAAATTCGTGAATAGACCTTCCCACGAAAATTCGTGCCCCACGAATAATAATTATTTTACAGTAAATGAACATAATATAACTTTAATTTTGTCATAACATCAAATCGGCAGAACTTTTGAATTATTATATTTCTTATTTCATCATGTTTATTCATGGCTATGGTTCAAAGACACGCATTTTTTTCTCTTGGGGCTTAGGGACCATGCACTTCATGGCAGCATGCTATCATGTCACATTGAAAGCTCTATGATTACCGCCGTACGAACACTTCTGTGGAAGATTCTTAATTCACAATTTCACCATTTCCATTTATAGATTTAGATTGAATCCAGCTTGTACAATGTGGCAGAAGGACAGTAGGTTAGATTTACCTCTGTCGTTCATAAACAGGCTTAATCAAACCGAGCAACGTTTCCAGTTTTACAGTTATGGACTCGCTTTAGGGATTCTGTATTCATCTATTTCATAATTTGTTTCTAACTGAAACCTCACTCTGAAATATGCAAGTATATAAAGGAACAGCAACAATTAAAGGCCATATACGATTATCCCAGCTACTTGACGACTACACAACGTTCGGAAAGTACCTGTCGTAAGGAAAGACCTTAACACTACTGAGTATTACCCTTTTTAGCTCGACTATTCGAAGAATATGAGAGCTATTGTAGTCGCCCCGGCGTCCGCGTCGGCGTCTGCGTTGGTTAAAGTTTTTTGTAAATTCAAATATCTCAATCATTGCATGAGATATTCAATTGAAACTTACAATACTTATTTATAGTAACAATGTACATCAGATTGACAAGTTGGATAACTCTGCACTTCTTTGAGAGCATAATAGGACTCTCCCGAAGACCTATAGCCGTAACATGGATTTAAAGAAAAATTTGGCCCTTTTGTTAATTTAGAAAACGTTACATTATCAAGGCTCTTTTAATATCAAACACTTAGAATAGTCGAGCATGCTGTCCTACCGACAGCTCTTGTTTATCCTTGCATAACCAAGAAAATTGTTATGCAGAGTGTTGTGCTTTTCCTATTTGTATTTTCCATTGTTTATATTCATGTTCAGATGTTCTTTACTTAGACATTTTGATCATGCTCTAAAAGCACTGCGTGACAGTATAATTATAGTTTACATGGTAATTATAGTTTTATGTCCATACATTACTTACATCATTCCTTTTTTCTCTTTCTCATAACAATATTCATTTTCCTCTTTCTCATAACAAAATTAATTTCAATACTTCAGATATATATATATATTGAGCTGCAAGTAAATGTTTTCATGTAATTGTATTTGTAAGCATCAACTTAACCAAACTTAAACATACAATAAATAAAGCTGAAGGACATCGCACTAATTACCATTCTATGTCTTTTACATAGACAAATTTGCATGGTGGTATATTTTTTATATGGCTTTTGATCAATTTAAGGCGGGGTCCAATTTTGCTGTTTTATAAATATGTGAAGTGATTTTATGGACTGTTCCTATACGGTTTAAAGACACTGTTGATTTACAATTGACTGCTTCTCTACTTGCTGCAAACTTGCTTTACTGTGATACACAATTCCTTTAGATATTTACTTTTATGAATTTACTTTTATGAGCCATTACCTTTTCAAAAATTGAAAGATTTTCTCTACTGGACAAAATTCTTTCACACAAGTACTTGCCAAAGGTGTTGAAATTAGGTCATGTTATTGGCGTTCTTTCGGTGATTATTACAGAGCTATATTAATACAGTGCTAAAGATTTAAATAATAGACTAAACGAGAGACGTTAAATTGTTCTTATTCCAAAAACAATTATTCCGACACATTATGGCAATACCTTGTCAACGATCAATCCCACAATCCTTAATATCTTGTAGGGCAATGTTCTTTGCTAGCTCATCACGATTTATTCGAGTGAAATGACAGCCTATATAAGTTATAAAAAATAAATGTGTAAGAAGAAAAATTTCTAGAAATATTTTGAAATAGGACACCCTTAAATACAATGATAATTAAAAGAAAATAAATAGCTGAATGTCGCAGACATGGTTAATTGTGTATGTTAATGTGAGATCATGAAAAGAGTAATTTTGTTATTCATACAATTGGTCGATGCAAAATAAACGATTCAAGTCTTACTTGGTTTAAACATATTTTATTCGTCATATGAAGAACAAATCTGTCAATAGATATACAATCAATAAAAAATATTAGACTGGCGGCAACTTATAAACTGTTTTTGCAAAGGAAAGAAATACAGCCCACAACAATGTGATTTATTTTGTCATTATATGCTATTTATATCAAAACATTTGCAAATGTCTCTTGGCTTCATACATTTTTGGCTTCATACAAGAACTTTTCCAATAACAGACATCATATACTAGTGAATTATTCTAAACAAGGCCAACATTTTTTTATTAAATGTTTGACGGGATATTTTTAAAAGAAATTGGGTCGGGGGGATAAATAAAAATAAAAATCAAGTTTTTTATCAGTCGACCACAAAATAAAAATAAAATGACAAAAGAGGTTAAAAAATTTTATTTTCAAACAATTTTTTTAACAATCAAAAACAGATTTTTTGTCCATAAAATCAATGATTTTATGGTTTTGAAGTATTTTTTACATGGTTTTTAAACAAAATGATTGAAAAAAAATGTTTAAAGTCACTTTTGCTTTTGTTTTTAGTAAATATTTAATGCTGATGTAGTTTTTATTAGTTTTGTCTTTTCGCATTTAGGGCAAACATGCCACACAACTCTAAATTAATTGTTAAGTCACTTCATTTCAAGAGTATCCAAACAAGGTTGTATTTCCACTATCGGGCTTCACTGACACAAGCTTGTAACCAGGTAGAGTCACCAACCTATTATAAGCTAACTGATAGTTTCCTCAAGGAATCAAATTAAGTTCCTCCCCCCCCCCCCCCCCCCCGATAGGATTCTTATCCACAACCCAACAGGAAGAGTGATTTGAGGTCAAAAACTAAAACCAATCACAGACAACATAATATTGTCAAGTTTCGCAAGGTAAATTGGATCAACCACTACAAATTATCTTTAAGAGAGTAAGTTCTGTATGTGCAAAATTTTGTAATTTCTGATAATTATTCATATTTCAAATGAAGTAAAATGAAAGCCATTTAAAAATGAAAGCCATTTACAGTATATAGACAATCAAATGGCATACATTGTTACAAAATCAGGGTTTTCTGCAAAGAATTTATATTAGGCAATTTTTACAGAAATGCCAAAGAGGACTTATGCTCAGTATCTTATATATATTGATAAAGGCCCATTTTCTCAATACTGAATAGTCATTATTGATATAGTAAAAAAATTCTAAAAATACACATTACCTCCTGTCATGATTTAATATAAACTTAATAAATGTTATAGATGACTGTGTTCAATTATAAACTCACCAGGCATTGTATTTCAAGAAGAAACAACAACAACAAAAATTTGTCCACCAAACAACTTTCAGGAATTTATTATTTTTGTATTATAAATTAATCAATTGTTTTCATTGAGATTCATGATAAAAATTGTTCACTATCATATACTAACAATAAATCTACAATGCAAGTAGAACTCATATGAGTCGAATTTTGACTACTCAATTTTCTCGATATGTCGAAGTAAAATATAAGTCCAGATTTTCCCCTTGTATTTCTTTATAAAAACCTATACACGAGTCTAAATTGTAATGTGTCGAAGTTTTCTCATGGTCCGTGATAAATCGAGTAATATTTCATTTTGACACCTTAGTCGATCAACGGCTTTGATCCCGTGCCCATTTAATTTTTTACAACTGTTCTGACAGCGAAGATAAATCAAATCAACTTATGCAATGGATGTTAATTACCAGTCGTGCGTTCTAACAGCTTTGCAGGCTATCATGTGTGATAAAATGCTCTAATATTTATTACTCAAATTACCATAGTTGTATTGACGTTGAAAACAAGTTTTGAAAAATGCGAACTTCTGTGACCCGGTGTCGCGTGATATTCACACGGGTTAATTTATTACAAGCTTGTAAAGTTATTGCCCTTCCCTTTTGTTACGCCCTTTGTTACATGCTTGTAAACATCAAAGGGCCTAACTTTTGTCAGTTCCTTTGCTTTACCGCAAGGTTCTACAGTTAAGTATCGTTAACAACTAAAGTGAAAAATGTGTACTAATACCGAGTAACTTTTAATTTTGACAGAAGTGGGTGAGAGAGATCGGCGGGAAAAATGAAATTAAAGTTCCTAAATGAACTTTTATTTTTATTTGATTTTCTCTAAAAATACGGTCAGCGGTCCCGTAAAACATTTTATAAAAAAGGTTGGCCCAAGGTACAAATGTACATTCAATTCGTTATGTGAAAGATCAAATAGGATGAAAAGTTCTTTTAGCTGTGTACAATATACTTTATAACATTAAAAGGAACAAGTAGAGATTTTGATGCTAAAGCATCAAGTCGCCGGAAAGAAAATGACTGTATTATTATAAATATAAGAAAATATCAGTTCAAGTATAAAGAAAAGAGGAACAATATGTTGTGTAATTGTTTATTCACAATAAAACATCATATGTAAAGCAAACTTGCTTAGCAATATTTTCAAGGAACTGCTATGATTATTAAATAAGCAAGTATTGTCTGGCAATATTGACCTGAGACTCATTAATTTCCGGGAGGTGTTTCGTTAGTTTATGTAACTTATTATGATTTATGCTAAAGATTTTATTGATAGTATAGATCTCGATATAAGATCAATTAATATTGCTCGATGGCGTACAGGCGGTAAGTAGGGCGAAGTTGTGACCTAGTAGGTCAAGTTCGAATCTTTGAAAATTCCTTTTGCAGTTTTCATAAAACTACCTTTTTTATTATTTCTGTTAACTATATGAAACATAAGTTGATAAATCGTGTTTCATTTCTAGCATTTTTTATTTCATAATTTTGATAATTTTGTAATGCGAGTGATATTCTTGTAATTCTACTTGTAATTCTATCTTATACATATACCGTTCTACCAGACATCGAAATCCGTTTTGTATAGTTCAGAATCCGATACACCAAATAATCAACGGCCATATAATATTTGAAAATATATATGTTTTAATTATTGCATGAAACAATGCGATACTAGTCATACTACCGTAAAAGTGGTATCTGCGTATTTTTTTCTGCGCTATCAAAAATTTAATTATTTAGTTGAAATCAATATTCTTGTCATTACATACGATATAGTAAACGTTTACTTGCCTTTCAGTTCGATAAAATATTAACAAAAAGATATTTTATTAGTTTTCTTTATTATGTATCTAATTCACCCTTTACCAAGAAAAAATAAAAAGGTTTTGAAAACTTATTTAATTCTTTGATGTGCAAATTATGAGTACATTGTATACAGACCTTTCTAATACTATAAAATATGAAACTGATTAATGAAAGATAACTTTGTTATTATTTATACATTACATCTAACCAACTAATCACAAGTAACTTGTATATCTTATCAGCAATCTGTTACTATTAATAGATTCTATAACACTAACATACAACGTGTAGTCACGTGATTCTTACAATAGAACAGGGAGAATCTGTTTATAATTAGACAAAATTATTAAATATAACAGGTCTCATAAGATGTAAACAACCAAATAATTTAAATGTGTCGTTTCAAATATCATTCATGATTTATCAATCATAAAATAGCAACGCTTGACACTTAGAAAAAAAGTAAAAGTATCCCTAAATTCAATGACTGGTCCATAGGGATACGTTATTAATTCATTTTATGAAAATTGTAATGTTGCTTTTTAAGATGTCAATATTTGTATATTTCATTTCATTTAGCAACGGTACTTTATTTTTGATTTTTTAAGATTATGAAACATAATTGTGGTCCATAATTGTTCAGTAATTGATTTGCTTTTATATTCAGATTTTAAGGCCTTCTCCTACCATAGATATAATATTAAACTGTTACAAATATAGCCGCCGGTTTCTACCGGCGACTAATAAGAAATAGGTCACGACGTGACATTGTGTCATTTATTGTCCAGAAATGAATGTATCCCGTTTAAAGACAAAATGTAATGGATTAGAATATCCCGTTCTCCAGATTTGTTTTACATTATTTTCAGCAGTAAACAGTTTGATTTTATAGCTTGCCTGTTGTTACAAATGATGTTCTATTGACATTTAGAAGGGTTACTAATGGCTGTTAATTAATCTGGAAAATAAACATTTCAAAATGTAAACCATATTGTCTACGTTAACAATGGGCATCATTCACCTCAATTTATGTATATGTAGAACTACATGTCGATGTTTTTTTGTGTCGCAGATCTTATGTACATATATTTTAAATATTTCACATGTTATAATAATATTAATGATTTGATGCATCGGCGACAATTGTTAGAATACATAGACCTTATACAATGTTTATTGATCGGTCGGTTGGTGAAATGGAAAGAAAAAAAGGCATTATTATTATTTCCAATAAATTTTCCTTTAAATAAGTATATATTTTGATTAATATTATGCAAAATTATACCAATACCTCCTGGTTTTTCGGAAATTCAAAAAAGCTCAGAATGAATATATATTTAAGTATCCTTATTGCCAATGTAAAATTCTTATATAGGCGTCAATGTTTGCAAACATGTTTTCCTTTTAATTGAGGCTTTTATAAATATCTTCTGTCTGTTATATATAGCAAACACTATTAAAGTAAGAAAATATAATTTCACAAAGAGCCTTATATCTTGTTTCATTTACAAGCTTCAAAAGGCCTTAAAAGTTAATGTTATAGAATGTATGATGTTACTTTTAATATTGAACAAGATTTGTTGTCATTATGGCACAGAAAACGTTGCATCTCAATTAACCACTTTTATGAACAAATAAAGGTATTGTAACAACGAATTACTCATTCAAATAAATACAATTTAGATAAGAATATTTTGTACAAGATTTGGTGTATCGCCTTACTTCCATTTCAAAACTATGTGATGACTGACAAATGGAAACGACTTAATCCATCTGATACCGCTTCATTAGAAGACTGTGATCGAACCCCGAAAAAGATTTATAAAACATATTTAAAGCGCCCGAAATTTCTGAATGTACAAACAACTATTTTTTCATTGGTATTTATCTAAATGTCTATACCTTAGATTATTGATAGATATTATCAAGTTGGAATTGCCAGATGTCAGTTTTAGTCGTAAATAAAAGAATGTCATTCACAAAAAGTAACGTATACATTGACAACTTGTTTAAATCAATATCACAAGAATGATTTAAATCTAAACAGCATTTTTTCTTATCTTAATCAAGTGAAAACTCCACAGAAGTTATAGTAATTTACACCCTTATTTGATATTTTCCGGTAAAACATGTATTTGGAAATTTGCTCTTAAACATGCACCAGAAATGACAATTTGTTATGTAAATTCAATTTCTAACATGGGAAGGTTAAGACTTGCTTAAGATGTTCATTCAAAAGACAAAAATTCTCGATCTATGAGTGGTTATCAAATGCATAGATCATGCTTAAAAAGAGTAAGGGGTTTTATAGGACACAAACTTGATTATTGTTACAAATATTTTTTCACTTCAGAAAATCTGAAAGCATGTAATAGATTTAAATGTCTGTTTGGGACACGGTAGATATTTAGGTTCCGCGTAAGTTGTTTTTGATCTATATACTAGGAAATGTATCTTATTTTAAATTTGATTCATATAGAGCATTAATAGAAAGATCACTTTGATTAATTTAAAACTAATATGTCATATAACGATAATCAAAGATGCTCATATGTGAAATTAAATTTAGTTTTCTTCGTATAAAAAATAGTTATGCAATACAACATAGAAATAATAAGTCAGTTCAAGGCTTATGTTATGAGGGACCACATCGGATGTAAAATACATCTTAAAGTGAAAAGCTTTTATTCTTCAACTGTTAAATAGATATCTCAAGTTTCCTTTTTTTTGGAGTTTGGGGATCTGACAATTTTAAATTTTAGAGAGATAGAGATGAAAATTTTGGTATAGTCAGCAAACAATAAAGAGTCTGTTAGTAGACGGCTTACAAAATATGAAAAACAAGGTCATCAGGGAAAAGCGGCGTTCAAGGAACGCAACCCCCACACAAGACCACCGACAAGCCAAGCAGGACACCAAATAAAATCAAAGTGCTGAAAGCACTGGGTGCGACGGATATGAAAAGGGAATTGCATAAATGCTGTCAAAAAAGGATTAAGGTTTTTTTTTTATTATTTACAAAGCGCAGCAAAATTCTATGCCTGAGTTTTATGGAGTTTGGATAGAAACTTATTATGACGAAAGACATGTAAAGGTTTCATATGAATATCTTCTGTTTTCTTTTGAAAACTGATGTTATATGTTTAAATGAATACCACAAGTATATATTTGTTGTCCTAAAGATTGATTTTCTTGCAAAGTTTTAAATTAAGATTTTTCTTACCTTAAAAAATGACTATTACTATGTTAAAATGATGGGTTCAGAGAGTAACCTCCATTTATAATCCTGAAAACATATACAATAAAATAGAAAGAAATAAGCAAGATTAATTTGTTTCAAAATTGTCAATATGATCTGTCAAAAGACTATGCTAGTCCAGAGTTTTTGGCTTTACAAATTTTATTACGGACGACCTCAAAAATATTTGTGAAGTTACAAGTAAATAGTTTAATTCTTTATAAAGTTCTATGCTTAATAAGCTGAACGTTACCCAAAAACCTGTAACCAAAGTGGTATGCCAACGCGGACACTCATGACACCAAAATGAGAAAAATAGAAGTACAGTTGAGCTAATGTTTCCATCAGGCTCCAGTCTTTTTTCATATACAAGTGACATGAGACCATGCAATATTTTAAATTTTATTTGTTCCGTGTTTGGTAACACAGAAAATCAATAAGGAAGTAATTTCCTCAAGAGTCAGGGCATTTATAACAGTGCACACATATTATGCATAGTATGAAATAGGTCAAGATTTGTGAAGGGAAAGAATATCATTCGAATAGACTTACTCTGTTATTTTAGGGCCGGGCCATAAGAATTCGTAGGGGCAGGTGGGCGGGGGTATGTTTGAAATGACCAAACTCCCCCTTTTGATGAGGGAGGGTCTGGCGGTTCTCCCAGGAAAATAATGAAATTCATATGTTACCTTATGGCTTTTGGTGCATTTTATTTGCACATTTTGAAACTGAAGTGTCTACATATTTTTCACAAAAATGATTTTTCTGCAAAACTGGAAGAAAAAAACTTAATCTACATGTATGGGAAAGCTATGATTTTTAATGAATTTTCCAGAGGGTAAGATATGCTTTACATTAACCCTAAAAAGCGTGCTTTAAGATTAAAATAATTTAAATTTACATCACTTGCGCTTCAGTATTGAAAAAAAATGCTGAATATATATACGAAAAAATCATCATCACATTCAATATTCAATAGGGGGCTATTTATAGTTCAAAAGTAAATGTATTTAGATGTACTACGAATAAGTTGCTCTTTATTCAGTATTATCTAGGCGCTTAACTGCATCTTCACAGACCAAGAGAACTAATTAGTGTCTGCATTTATGTATTTATTCTAAGCCATAGAATTTAGTCTCGACTAATTGTAAAATGGACAGGAAACTCAGTTGGGGTCCAGGTTCAAATAAAAAAGGACTTAGATTTATATCATAATTTACTCTCAATGCGCTTTGTCTTTTTTAAAAGTAAACAATTCAGGCCAGGGTGTCTGGGAAGGGAGCTTCAGTCCTTTAGCTCCCTGCCGTGTATCCGTGCCTGATATTATCACATAAGCCTATTTAATATGGAAAAATATCATAAATAAATTGGCCAATTCAATTTTAATTTTCCATAAAAATGTTCAATTTGAGACATATCTTAGTCTTATAACTGAACCGTACTTTAATATCTTGGTTACAAACTTGTACGTATCGTATTTGTCTAGAATATAGATCGAGGTCCAGTATGACTTACTTCATGATGCTGGAGAAAACATACTTATGTCGATTCTTTTCTTTCGCTAATAAAGTTTCTTTTTAATATCAGTCTACGGTTTAAAATAATAAAAAAAATAAACAATATTCGATTTCAATGTTTTAATAATTTGTATGGGTCGTATTTCTATAGTTAATAAATAATAGTTCTCTGAATAAATGGTTTATGCGTGTTATAAAGAAGTGTGCCACCCGTGAAAAAAGAACAGTCTTTGAAACCAATTTTCAGGAAAATGTACAACGACTGTTTTGTCTTACTGCCTGGATAATTGTTCTCTTTCATGTTTTTTTTTCAGAATTTATATTGTTTCGCCAATCTCTACTGTTTACATTAATATATTCACTTATTCGAAAACCTAGAAATAACTCTATTTATAATAGAAGATGCCACTACTACGACTATTTTTATTTTATTGATTTTCATTATAAACAATATATTTTTTGAAAAATTTGCAATAGATATAAAAGAAATATTGATAATTTTCAAACACATCAATTATTTTCACCTTAAACGGTAAAGTAATAATAGAAAAATAGAAATATCATGTTATTGTGTTATGTTCATCGATTAGTGTAAATTTCCCACAGCTAAATCCGTAATGTGCCGGAATCCGGTGTTTAGCTAGGTTTTCCGAAAGTAAAGTCGTTACATTTACCGTAGTACGTACTTCTTTCTACACAGTAAACACTACTTTTAGTTGCTTTAGTATAATTTACATTAAAAATTAAATTAATATCTAAACACATTTTACATGAAAATACTGCAGTTTGATGCTTGATCTGATCGTCGATAAACTAGGTCAGATTAATGGGGAAAAGACACTTAATCCCCCACAGCCACCCCTCAATATTGAATATTTTTATCGTTTCTAACATTAATTATCGTTCAACAGAAAATAAAAATTGAAAATGAGTCTCAATCAAATTTCTTAAAAAGATGAGTGAACTGTCTGAGGGTTAAGTGTCTGCAAAATGGCCAAAGTTAAAATGTCTGAGGAGTGACGTGTCTGTACAATATCATTGATAAAAATAGTGCTTCTAAGCGGAGGAATCGTTATTTAGAAAATTATTTCAGTCACCACAAAAAGATATTTTGGCACATATTTTTCACATAAAAGTTACATCCTAATGTTTTTACTAACATTTTTGCTCTATATTAAAATGTACTATTACTATTTTCTATATAACTTGTCGTTCTACTTTTTCTGCTTACGACTTTTATTCATTAAACCGTGTTTGGCTGTAAATCGGATTGGACAAATTAGTTCAAAGTAGTGCAATTATTACGATATTTTCTCGTTTATATGATATTCATTTGTTTATCTTATAAGTCAGATAACTAACGGTCTTTGCAATCAAACTGGAACATAAACGCTTTTCGCATATTTCGACATAATGGGTGTGCTTTATATGATCAAATCGTGCACTATTTGTTAGATGTTATTCGGTTCGGGACACTTTTTTTATTGTAGACGTCGAAATTCCATGTGTAGATGAGATAGCTCTGAACGCGCCTGAGGGCACGTCCGTCGCAAAAAGAACAGGGTACACACACAGACTTTGTATATGCTAATCATTTTCGCTTTTCAGGGTTGTTATAGATTAAAACAAAACAACCGTCGACAACAAACAAAATCCAAATCATCGGCGAGAGCTGACTTTATTTAATGGTTTTCTGAACTATTAATCAGATCATTTTAATACTATTAAAACTATTATATCATTCGTTGAGACGCATTTAAATTATAATGTTAAATAAATAATAAGAACTAATAATCTGAAATTGAAATAACGACTATTTATTTTCTCACTTGTTATTGGTTTGACGATCGATTGACATCTCAATCCGGCTATATAACCATAAGTGGTATCAGCATTCAATTACACCGTGTTAGTAAAATGGGTTCTGTCATCGTCGTTTGCTTGAGTTTCCTAATATTTATCGGAAATAGTATAAATCATATAAATGGTTGTGCAAATATATCCGGATTGTTTCAGGCCGCTGACAGATTGTAAGTTTGTTTTAAATCATTAATTAATTCGAGTTAAAATACATTTGCATTTTGTATTGTACACCAAAACATTTTTGATGGACATTTTCCTTTTTTCACTTTACAGTAGAAAAACATTTGAATATTTTTTGTTGTTTTTTTGTTTGGTTTTTATTAAAAAAAATAGAAATAGGAAAGAAAATAGATACATGTAAATAGTATAACAAGTAGGATTCTTAACCCTTTCGCTGCCAGAGGGTTATTGTTTTATTGTTCATCTATTTGCCAGAGGGTTTTCTAAGAAATTACTATATTATTAATTAATATAATTATTATTATTTGTTATTAGTATTATAATCTTTATATGTTTCCAAATATGTTAGTATAATAATACATGTAATTATTGTCGATTGTATAATTTTCTTTACATTTATTATTATTTTTATTATTATTATTATTAATTTATTATTATTACTATTATTATTATAGAAACGGCTAAAGCCGTCCATAGGGCATATACGCCGAAAATAACAGGGACGGCTTAAGCCGTCCCTATGGCAGTGAAAGGGTTAAATTTGTATGAAAAAGTGTCAGTTTCGAATAGTCTTCTTTTCTTTTCTTTTCTTTTTTGCTATATCATTACTTACAGTGATTTATTGGAGATAATATAAATTAATCGCCTAATTTATCAACTGTTTTTCTAGTTATTTTTCCGTGCTGATATGCGTATACATTTATTTCATAATTTGTCAAAATGACCGATTAACAATAATTTTATTGTTATTCACACTAGCGTAATTTCGTTGGTAGTATTTAGTAGCACATATAACAATAAAATAGAAAAAATAAAAACGAAACAAGTTTTAAAATTATGTATGTTGTTGTCAAGTGTGAAATATCTTATCTAATATAACAAATACATGTATAGCATAATATTGTTTTATTCAACGAGTTCAATAAATTTAGTATTGAATCTACACGAATATAATATTATATTTATCACATATCTAAAATAAGAGCGGTAAATTGATAAAAAGAGTATTTGATGGCGTCACGCAAATGACGTCACGTCAAAGTGTTATTACAATATTATAGGGTGTAATATCGTTTTTTTCTATTATTAAATGGCTTAATTACACTCCTGTGCCGTGGTTCATGAGAGAAAGTTTAAGTGTTTTTTATCAATATTTCAAATAATTAAAATTTAAAACATGTATATATGGAAAATGTGTCCATTGTAGACCTTAAAACTTTAATTAATCATGTAGTCCTTTAAGTGTGATAGTCTTAAGGCATGATGCAGGTCGACCATGCATATTGTTTGTGCAGGTTAAAATTATTTTGACAAATGACAAAATTATTGTAAAACATTAACTGAATTGATGCAAAGGGAATACAAAACATGCTACACGATATCTATCAACAAATATGCGTTTGTATTTTAAATAATGAATATGTCTGCATGAACACAGGAAAGTCTTTCATCAGAATAACGACTTATGTCTAAAATTATTGCCATGATGATCAAATTATATGTTTTAAGAGAAGCTAATGAAGCTTATCTGTTATATCAGAAATTCATGATTTTATTTCTGAAATGATGATGAATGATGCGTGACGTTTTACGCAAATCTATAGAACTATAGAGTTCGAACTTTATACAAGTTAAGACAGTAACATACTGCTGTTTACTTGTTTTCTTTTGTTGTTGTAATTTTGTTGGGGTTAGTTTTTTTTATTTATTTATTTTTTTTTCATGTGGAAACTCTTTTAACAAATGCCTTTTATTGGGAAAGTTCTGAAGATGTGTGTTTGTAAGATCAATATATTGTAAACATTTTTCTCAAACTCGCTTTCCGGAGGCAATTCTTTTTATCATGTGGAAAATGTAATGTTGAAGACCTAACATATATGAAGGTTTTAAGCACACCGCTGGAGCTTGAAATTGAATTTTTTTATATAAGCCTCGGGCCTTCTACTTCCAACAATGTAATTACTTTATTCGAATAGCCTAGTATCAAAATAAATTATTCATGAACCAAACATAAAAGAACGTAATTTTATACAAATATGAATTGCATAACAAGAAAATTGTGTACAATTGGCATAATAAAACATATAGATGTTGTTTTGCTGAAATATGAAAATGTTTGTTTAATAATATCTTTTACTGATGACATGTCTCTGGCATTTGACACATTCCTATTGAATATATAGAGGATCTTGAATGAGTGTTTATGTTGTATTGAATTTATTAAAGGAGTCATCTGAAAACGATAAAAACGAGGCTCTGCCTCGTTTTTATCGTTTTCATATAACGAGTTTAATAAATTCAATACAACATAAACACGAAATTAAGATTCTATTTATGACATGACCAGAAAAAGCGCCCTGATAAACGAAGAAAATAAATTGCTGTGCCTTTTTTCTATATAAGGAGAAATGGGTCGAAGTTGTTATACGGTTTCTGACCCTCATGCGCTAAAAAAGTAGTACTAGTTAAAACAGTTTTTTTAAGGAAAAACTATTGTGCTTACTGACATATAACATCACATTCATTTCGTCAAATTCATAACATGTTTTTATGCCATTGGTTCTTGTTGCTGGGTCATATGGGGGTTGCGTTCATTGAACGCCGCCTTTCCTTGTTGATCTTGTTTTTCATATTTTATAGCAATAACAAGACTTAATATCATTCATTTGTAAAAATATCACATTGTCACCATCTTACTCATGACGTCACTGTTCATGTGTGTAAAGTTTGATAACCGGCATCTTGCATATGAACTCGAATTTAATCACTATCGCTGTCTATGTATCGTGCACGTTTGTGGCCTGAATTTTGATTTAATTTGGAGTCATTTTGATGAACATGCACATGAAATGTTCCACCATGTATGGGAGCGCTGAAAATACTCTGAAACCCACCGGATACATGAAGATTGGACCTTGAATCGGTGTTGACATGTGCTGTGTTATGGTTTAACTGTGCAGAATTTGAACACGGATTTGAAATGGGATTCGCTGGATTGTTTTCTTTTACATTGGAATGAAGGATGTCGAATATTTGTCTGTGCTGATTCTGATTTATGTGACTATAATTGTTGATGGATGCTATATTCTTATGACCGGATTTTTGCATAATTTGGTTAGGAGGAATGTTACTGTCGTTCAATTTTTGAACAAGGTATTTTCGTGCACTGTGATTAGTAAGGCGTTTACTTGAATTTAAACCAGAATGCTGGACCATTTTCTTCATCATTGATCCTAGTTTGTTGATTCCGACTGGATTTCTTTTAAACCAGGTGTCACGGGGTGAAGGTAAGTGGATAGTTGTAGTTGCAATATTAAATGGATGGTAAAATTCAGAATAATTCATTGGACGTTTTTCAGCGTACAATTTGTAAACGGCAATCGGGCATCGATCACGATTTACAACATTTGCCCACATCTTAGGTTTTATTACCCTCACATCTCTCGGATTTGCACCGGACCTTGTTTTGGTTTGTCTCTCCGAAAATTGCAAGTATTCATGTCCGTTATCATCGGCCATTAATGAAACATCTCCCCAGCACATATCACGGTGTTCTTGACAACTTCTAAGTCCAAAATGTATGGTATTGTACAGCCAAAGTGTTTGAAGTATAGTGTCCGGTGTTCTTGTGCCAAGTTGGTCTGAGTTCCATAAATGGTCTATATCTTTGTCAGACAGCGGTTCACTTTTTTTTGGCAAGTTACCCCTCCCATCTTTTTTAAGCTGTCGTTGTTTCATAGACAGTGTCTCTCGAACTTTAGCAAATCCAGGGCCCAAAGCAATAGTTTGTTCATAACTCTTTCGACGTAACTGCCGATCAAAACTAGATATCATTCGACGCAGGACTGAAGGCTCATACTCTTCTCCATTTTGCTTTCTGACACCGACTAAAAACCGGCAAAGTAATGAGGACAATCAATTCATTTCTGGAATTTCATAAATTTCACGATTTTCGTTTATCTCAGGTTCTTCAAAGAAAGATTTCAGAATTTTCAAATCATTAACTGTTTTTATGAGAGTGTTTTTATTACTTTGCTCGTGGTAAAAGGCGTCAACATATATCAGAGTCAGAGACAATATTTAATTTGGACCTTGGCCGTGGAGTCTGTTCGGACATAGCGTTCATCTCGTCGGTAGGCACAATCGTCAATCTCTCTCTTTCAAGTTCAACTTCAAAGATACTGTCAACTAGCCTGACCATGTAGCTCGTGGTGAACCCGCGGTAAACTATCTCAGTGACGATTCCAAGGCCGTGACCGTCGATTCGAACCTGATAGTTGACAGAAATGACATTCGACGCCATATTTGTTTATGTTTTTTGACAGCGCGTAGTGATAGTGATTCGGCTCATTAGCATATTTATTACACTAGTGTATTACTGACCCATTTAATACGTAAAATAATGAATGGGTTTACAACACTCCTGCACCGTGGGTCATGTTATAAATGAAGCTATATTATCATGTCTATAATCAACAGAATATGTATTATTGTCCTTAAATGAATTGAACGAAAGTCTCAGAATTGAAAGAAAGATGTTTGTAAATTTCTATTCAAGCAAACGGCATCTGTGCGACGCATCGCTTGTATCATAGTTTAGGGACATTTAAATTCCAGTAGTTGATGAAACTAAGATTTTAGGAATTTTATTTGATAAAAAACCTTCTTTTATACATATTAAACATTTGAAAATTAAATGCCTATAAGCTTTAAATTTACTTAAGGTTTATCAAATACAAATTGGGGATCAAATTCTTCCACATTACTGAAAATATACAGAAGTCTTATCCGATCAAAATAAGATAATGGTTCTGTAGTATATGGGTCTGCAAGAAAATCATACCTTCAAATGCTAGATACCATACATAACCAAGGTATACGATTAACTGTATGTGCTTTTCGCACCTCACCTGTAGAAAGTCGAAAAAGGTATCACTTCAATATGCAACCAGAATTTTATCTAATAGCTAAAACCCGGCTAAAAATATTATTTTCAATCCAAGTTTTACTGAACAATTTGTGAACAAACCAAAGGAAATTAAACCATTAGAAAAAAAACAAGAATAAAGATCAACAAGGCAAAGGCAACGTTCACAGGACGCGGCCCCCCGACACACCCATGTTGTGCTTCCATTAGGCCTTCGTTTAAAAGATGATTAAGATAAACTTAAAGCTAATCCAGACAGTATCCTTCAAAATGACGGGGAGGATGTTCCACCTTTGACTTTTAATTCCTCGAAAATTAATATTAACCTTTCAAATTAAAAAAAGTCATCAAATTCACATGAACATTTTTAAAGAGAAGTTTCTAGAAATTAAGGAAGAACATGAAGATTCTATACATATTTAAACGGACGGTTCAAAAGAAGGTTGCAAAGAAGGTGCAGCTGTGTTTGGAAATAATTTTACATCAAGTGTGAGGTTACCAAAGCATTTTTTGCCGCAGAAGCAAAAGCTATAGATTTAGCATTGTCATACAAAGTACAGCATACCCATGATAAATTTGTGATATCTGCTGACTCGCTTTCTGTTTAAATATCCATTAAAAATAAAACATCTGAGAATATTATGATTCAGAAACTTCTTTTACGATTTCATGATGTACTTAAAACAGTTAAAATCTGTTAAATTATATTGGTTTCCAAGTCATGTAGGTAGGTATACGAGGAAATTAAAAAGTAGATGCTTTAGCTAAACAATTATTAAATTTTCAACAAACTGACTTATTGTTGCCTGCTTGTGATTTTAGACCGGCTATACATAAACTCACAACATCTGAATGAAAAGCAAATTGGGACAATGCCGCTTTTAACAAGTAAATTCGTTGAATTTATATCCCCCGCCGAGTACTGGTTATTATTAACACAAAAACTGAAGACATAAGGCTTTATTTATATATTAATCATGGCATAAACAGTAATATTCTTTGAACTTGATAAATATTCAGGGCAATAACAGAGCCATGATTTTGTGTTAAAAAGTAAAATCTGGAAATGCCTATGAGATGTATGCATACAACATAACTAATCAAGGGCCATAAATCTGAGTTATAAGTATCTGACCGAGAACTTTATGCACATCCCCTCTTTGTATCCCATAAAGTTTCATTGAATTCCAGCCAGTAGAAGCAGAGAAGTAGCGAGGAAACAAATATTTTTCTTTATGGATACTGCATAACTAATCAAGGGCCATAACTCTGAGTTAAAGTGTCTGACCGGAACAAGCCGACGATGTGCGCATCTCCTCTTGGTATTGAAGGTTCCCATAAAGTTTCGTTGAATTCCAGCCAGTAGTTGCAGAGAAGTAGCGCGGAAAAGATTTTTACTCCATATGCATACTGTATAACTAATCAAGGGCCATAACTCTGAGTTAAAGTGTCTGACCCGAACAAGCCGACAATATGCGCACCTCCTCTTGGTATTGAAGGTTCCCATAAAGTTTCGTTGAATTCCAGCCACTAGTTGCAGAGAAGTAGCGCGGAACGATTTTTACTCTATATACATACTACATAACTAATCAAGGGCCATAACTCTGAGTTAAAGGGTCTGACCGGAACAAGCCGACGATATGCGCATCTCCTCTTGATATTGATGATTCCCATAAAGTTTCGTTGAATTCCAGCCAGTAGTTGCAGAGAACTACTCCGGAAACGATTTTACTCCATATGCATATTGCATTACTAATCAAGGGCCATAACTCTGAGTTAAAGTGTCTGACCGGAACAAGCAGACGATATGCGCATCTCCTCTTGGTATTGAAGGTTCCCATTAAGTTTCGTTGAATACCAGCCAGTAGTTGCAGAGAAGTAGCGCGGAAACGATTTTTACTCCATATGCATACTGCATAACTAATCAAGGGCCATAACTCTGAGTTAAAGTGTCTGACCGGAACAAGCCGACGATATGCGCATCTCCTCTTGGTATTGATGATTCCAATAAAGTTTCGTTGAATTCCAGCCAGTAGTTGCAGAGAACTATTCCGGAAACGACTTTTACTCTATATACATACTACATAACTAATCAAGGGCCATAACTCTGAGTTAAAGGGTCGGACCGGAACAAGCCGACGATATGCGCATCTCCTCTTGATATTCATGATTTCCATAAAGTTTCGTTGAATTCCAGCCAGTAGTTGCAGAGAACTACTCCGGAAACGATTTTTACTCTATATACATACTACATAAGTAATCAAGGGCCATAACTCTGAGTTAAAGGGTCGGACCGGAACAAGCCGACGATATGCGCATCTCCTCTTGATATTGATGATTCCCATAAAGTTTCGTTGAATTCCAGCCAGTAGTTGCAGAGAACTACTCCGGAAACGAAATTCGGACGGACGGACAACGCCAAAACTATATCCCCCTCCCGATTCCATCGGCGGGGGATATTAAACTGAACGCTTGATGTGTCACCATCTCTATCTATGTCAAACCGCCATGATCAAACAGTTCTTCTTCGATGCCGAATTGGACACATTAAAATTACTCACCCTTATCTCCTCACGAATGACAATCCCCCTTTCTGTGTAGCTTGTAATAAAAATTTTACTGTCAAACATTTTCTTCTTGAATTTCATGATTTTTCACAGGCCCGTTATGGTGTAAACACACTCAAAGAACTCTTTAATACAATTCCAGCAAAAAACATTGATTATTTGAAAGAGATAAACTTGTACTCTAGGATCTAATTGACTCATTTTTATTGTCATTTACAAAACATTACAGAACATTTTAAACTTATTATAGCATTCAGCACGATATGGCCAGTTATGTGTTGATGTGCCGTAAAAAATCCAAAAACACAAACAAACAAAATCGTATACTCATACATGCACAATGCGTTTACTTGAGTTATTAGTTACCCGCACTCCAGTTAGGACACTGTCTGTTGGGGATAAAAAATAAAGTATGTACGTTGATCGGTTCATTTTAACTGTTGTTTACTTACTATGACGACCAGGAAAGGGACAGCGATAGAAATTCATATTCAAATGCACGGGGTTTCATATTGTGACAAAAGGGAACATGTTTTTATTTTGCTTATGATACAAAAGTGATAGAACATCAAAACACTCGGCAAACTAATTTATACTCGGGGCTAGTTTAGATTAAAAATGTAGTACATGTAATTGAAATCTTAAAATTTATTATTATTGGTGAGCATTCAAAGGCTTAAGTTTATCATAAGTCTATTCCTACAACTTTGTTCATAATTTTTTCATTTTACTACGTTTTAGAGACAAGTTCGAACAGTATAAACATACTTTGTATGCCGTTTATTTCCATTGGATTTTGTTTTCTGATGATGTATATATTTTAATAGACACTGTGCTTTTTATTTGGGACATTGTTCTGTTTTTTGTTACTTTGAGTCTTGGTTTCTATTACAGCTGATTTGACTATTAGTCAGTCACTTTTAGAGAAGTTAGTAATTACTGCTTATTCATTCAGGGAAGCCGATTAGATTACTTTAATGTCGAGCTAATTTAATTTTAACAATCTGCGTTAAAACAGAACATACAGCAAAATATTTTTATAAAATAAATATCAGGCTGTAACAAATTGATTATGACAAAATACTAATAGTTTGAATTTTAGCATAAAAATATTGTTTTAGATTTATATAGCATAAACATTTAACTTATAGGAGTTTAAGAGTTATTATTGTCATATTTTGTTGTTGTAGTTGTTGTTTTCCTTTTGAATTATTTATATTTCTTGTCGCTTCCTGGTATTTAGTTCGGCCATAAGGTCAATGATTCATTCCGCTGCTGTATTTTATTGTCTACAAATGACATGATACTAATTACTCGAAAAACTTAATGTCCCATAAAGATAGAACGTGTTTAACTTTGGTGGTATTCTATAATCATCAAAATCTGGTCATGAAAAAAATAAGGAGAAACTAATACCTGGTAGCATTTGATGCATCGCTTCATTTGAATGGACTAAATTTCGTTGATTAACTGAAATTTTCTTCTTTTTCTTAACCGAAAAAGAGAAAGAATAGCAAAAATAAATAAAAATCGAAAAAAACCGTTAAACTCTTATATAATGCACGCATACACATGTGCAAAGAACACTGACTGTGAGAACGTAATGTTTTAACCGCCTTTATCAACATTTACGAAGAAGATGTATAAAGCGTATTAAAGAAGATGAGGAAAAGGGAATATACAAGAGCCTGAAATGTGCTGGCGCACAACAGATTATATTCGCATATATTATACTAGTGTGATTATTGATTATTTTACGACAAAGGAATGGAATATTAAGCAGGACATTGTAAAGACAAACAGAAATTGTCAAATTTTGTATTGAACTGTTTTGGACCAAAAAAAAGAAATTTATCATAGAATAAAAAATTGTAGAATTATAATTCTTCTAGATGTATGATATTTTAAATTGTGCTCACTAAGCATTACATCTCCTTTCTAGTATATTATTTCCCGAAGCTTATTTTTCAAACAAACTTGTAATGTTCATGTCTGCATTAATGGATTCTGTGAATATGACTACAACTGTTTTTATATGTGGATGTATTTAATATGTGCAACTTAAATGACACTATGTACACTCGGAATGATTATATGATTTCCTAAAGTCTACAACAGTAGTCCAAATAGTAGGTTCTTATCAATCGTGCCTGTGAAGAAACTAATAGTCACTTATATCAAATGCAGATAAATCATACATTTGACAAAGATAAAGTTTATACAAAAATTACGGTTTTCTTGCGTGTAAAACAGCAATATTATTTCAGTGAGATCGAGGGATATTACAATAATCAGCATAATCGAATTATTTGTAGTCGTGGGTTCAACATTTGAAACCTGAAAAAAGAATATGGCTATTATTTGCTGCACAGTCATTCTGATGGAGGCAAACTTGTTATTTATTGAAAATTTTTATATTTAAAAGATGAGTTTGAAAATGTTATTAAATTGAACCGAAACATGACCATGGTGACCTCGATTCGCCTGCATGGCGTGCTTAACATCATTGTCATAAATCTAGTGTATCCGTTGCTTTTTTTCCTTTCTTAAAATAATTCATAACTCCCAGTGGCCACACTGGCATTAACAAAAGAAAATACTTAAGAAGGTTAAAAAATAACGTTGCGGGAGGGCACTTGATTTTTGAATTTTCTGATATACATTGCTGAAATTTAATCTCAGGCACAGCGCTTCCCGACAAACCTAACGACAAGTAGTTCTTAAAACAGCTTAAAACTAGTGATGTAAAACTATTTTGTTACCAGTATCCGTAAAGCTTTGGATTATTGTAATCGGAATTAAATGCCCCTAAATGAACATTAATTTTGTTATTTAGACTTTCTGAAAAATAAAGTTAGGCTGTTAAATCTAGGTCAGGGATGAATTAAGGGCAGTCTTCGATCGATAATCAATTTCTACCATAAGTTAAGCACCCGATCATTTAATCCACGTAAACAAAATGCTTTTTTAGCGCTGTCGATTACCGAAGACTTCTGCGCGTATCTGACTGATATACATGTCGGACTGTTTGGTCGAGAAGATTTTAGCTAAACCATTAACATCAGTTATCAACAACAGGTTTACCTAAAAATATATAAGAATTACAAACCATGAATTGAAATTCTGAATAAAGAATATGGTTTTATTCAGACTGATTTTACATCTCCGTGGCCCAGGGGTAACACGCTCGTTTACATTGTGACAGGTCTGAAGTTCAAATCCAAGTCGTGTCAACTAACTTTTTTTAAGTGTCTTTCTAACGATTTCAACATTCTTTCTTATGAATAAGCCGGAATATGCAAGGACTTCCATCCTCAGAAATGCAGCGTTCTGCGAGTAACCAGGGCAAAATCTTCTCTCCGGAGACCAACGTTTTCCTGAAAATACTTAGGTGCGGACTAACAATCAAACCTCGGCTGGAAACAACACATTGACAAGATCACCAAAACAGCTAACAACATGCTAGGCTTCTTAAAACTTAATTTGAGAAACAAAAGCTGTGAAACGAAAGAGAAAAAAAAAACCTACATATCTAACGATCTAACTTAGAATACTGCTGCACTGTTTGGAACTCAAATCACAAAATCCTTATACATAAAGTAGAAATGGTACAGGAAAGAGCACCACGCTTCACTTAAAACGGGTACCATAACAACAGCAGCGTCTCAGATATGATACCGGTACATCATCTAAATTGGGAAACACGCCGTCAAAAGCTCCAACTCATTATGCTTTACAAAATCATCTATCAACTTGTGGAGATAGATCCAGGCCAACCCAAACCAAGGTCGCTAAACAGTACCGGATTCCTACAATATTCAACGTCCATTGACAGTTATAAAGTTTTCTAGTTGTATTCCTCTGCAGAACAACCTGCAAGCATCTGTTGCAAAGGCTCATTTTTGGCATCCTTCAATAATGAGCTGTCTAAACTAACCTTTTAAAGGGGACTTACATGCACAAATACGAAGTACGGCAAAGTGATGGGCTTGAGCTTTACCAGCAGGGTCTGGGACCTTGGCAACGCCACGGAAGCTGGATTGGTCTTGCCCATATGGCTACAAACGTAACTGTGTACAAATATTTTATGCTACTTCATTTATTTTTAACTTCTATTTAGCAAAAACTGTGTCCGTGTCCTTTTTCTTTCTATCCTATTTTATTTCTCTTTTGTCTTTTTTTCTTGCGCTTCGTTACAGAAATGTTAAGTTTGGTTGTATTTGGCACCATAGAAAGATGATTTCGTTGTTATACAATCATATAACATACATAAAACGCAAATCTAATCTTTACGATATCAAAGCAAGACCCTAGTTTTAAATATATAGTGAAGCGAGTATAAACGATTTTATTATATTTTCCAAAATCTTTTCCATTTGAGTAATGTTTTTCTGAAAAAAACTTGGAAGAGAAAAATAATCGTTTAAAAGAATCGAGACTCATTATGTGAATTTCTGCAAAAATCGATGGAATTTAGAAAGATTTAAGAGTGTTTTCATAAAGTAATTCAGGAAGTGTAACACAAACATTTGATGTTCTTCTTTATTTTAAAGAGGCTGCTAGGAAAATTTTATTTTGGCACATTTAAGTGGTTATTGTTTTCAAAAAATATTTCTTTATTCTGAGTGTAATAATACTGTTAAAGAGCAGACCCATTATGTACAAAAACCAACGCAACTTTGCAATCACGGTTAAGAAATACTTTTGAAATTTAAAGGTCATATCTCATGAAAGAATTTTATTGAATTACATTTAATACAATGTTAACAACAAAAAGTGATATAAGGACACATTCAAAACAAATGATAAAAGGAACAATTCGAAGATATTTTTGGCGTTAACTGTAATTAAAGTGCACTGCATTGTGAAATTACAGTTTAGTGACACTTTCTTGGTGACGCTCATCATTATTATATAGATATCCATGGTAAAACAGACATCTTGTCGATAAATCGATAGTTCACTGATGCATATAGTGTGATGATTCTGGACATTGTACGCCTGTACATTTGAAAATATTTAATATGTAATTTAAACTAATATACCACTACAAAATACATGTGTGTTATAAATTGCCATACCTTAAGCATTATAAAAATGCTCTGTTTGATATGGAACCTCGAAAATGTTTATTTAAACAAGTGCAATTTATATAAAGGTAAGTAACTAATGTAAACTGTATGATTTTAACATAAAAAGACAAGATGTTAAAATCAATAAAAACAGTTTATGATTGTATCATAAATGTATGTTTTAATCTTTAAGGAGAATGAGGTCTGCCACAGATGGTATCTTTGCGGGTTTTTTTTCTCATTAAACATAAAATACTTATGTCGTTGAAACATATTGTGTGAAATTATAAATACTAAGGACACGACAAAATAGAACACACACAGTAAACAGTTTTGGATTGTTAACGTGGGCGATTTATATGTGATAGCATTTAAAGTCATGTCATTGATAAATGTAAATCTGTATTAGCTCTTGTCAAGGGAATTTTGACTGACAAGCTAGTAATGTTTTAGTTAAATAGAAGCATGATTAATCACAAAAGGATTATGAAATATATTAAAAAGAAATATGTGTTATATAAAGAAAATAAAGTAGATTTTTGAAAAATGAAAATAAGTTAAATTAACCTATACAAATGATATAGAACCCTGTTTTATTTTGTATTTCCAATAATGTACGGCTTGGTTAGAATTTTCGTTATAAACATCCGATAGACATTGGAGCGCCGGTATAAAGCATAATACAGCAACAGATTGGTAGCATTGTGCGCACAGTTAATGTCATTGTAGGAGTATGACTAGCGTCGCAGCAGTAAACTTGTGTTTTATGTTTCTGATTGGAACTATTGTTGCACAACATGATGATTGCAATAACATATCAGGATTTGTCCAAGCTGCAGATAATTTGTAAGTTAGTGTTTACAATATTTTTCACAAATAATAATAATACAGTTATTGTTTAGTATTATACGTTTTTGTACGAAATGATTACTTTGTGACGTGTTGGTATACCACCAAACGGGAATTTATTCAATATAACTTTTAAACTAATTATTTTCCGGTTTTTTTTAACTTCGGCCTTGCAATAACTTTCAAACCCGTTATTTCTGTAAATGTGTATTCTTTTTCTGTTTTTCTTTTAAATTAATTTGTATACTTCTCACACATTATTATTATTATCATATTTTTTATATTATTAAAACTATAATATAAGTCATTTAAACAACTATCGCATGATGAAGAATTTTCGGAAATGACATTGCATTGTGCTAGCGCTGTTTCACACTTCTATTTAAGCCACTGTATGTTTCTTTTTAACAATGCCTTATCATTTAAAACTGTGGACAGTGTTTGATATATATGTTCCTGACTTTTAAGTGCTATATATGCTTTCTTTTTTTGATCACAGTGAATTATTTGCTCCAATTTTCTTTCCGTTCCTCTTTTAACACATGTTTAGAACGTTTGTTTACGAACCAAGATAGAAAAAGTAAGTCATTTTGACACGATAATTGTAAAATTTTGGAAATAATTTCAAGAACATTCATATCATGATTTGATGCAAACATAGGTATTACTCAGTATAGGGATTTTTATGACCATTTATTGTAGCTAATTGTATCTATTTCAAAATACACACAAATTAACCATAACAAAAAAGGGAATCTATTTAAACGCGCATCGAATATAATTAATTTTTTAAAACATTGTCAGGTAAAGAATTTACATTGAAAATGATTATAACTAGTGTTAATAGGGACAGCATTGGGGTCATATGACATGAAGGACTTCAATTATTTTTTCGAGATTAGTGATTGATTTGATGTAGGTCTAGACCAATGACTTGTTTGCATAATTTTTCATCATTCGATCACTCCGATTTTCTTTCAACGTTTTAAAGGCTTTTTTATTAAAATCGGGTAAAGTATAATACAAAAATATTTTTTTAAAATGTCCGAGTATATTTCTTCAATACCTTTTGCATATTTCTGAACATTTTTATGTCAACCTACTTCTCTATAGTCAGTTTATAATTTTAGATAACGTGAGCACTAACAGACAAGCACAATTAATATGCCGTTTTTATTATTTCATTCCAAAGATTACAATGTAGCTCCAACTTTGTACCGATTCTCGAATATAAAGAAAAAATGAACTGGAATACCTGAACAATATTTTCGTTGGAGCGGCAGCATATTAAACATCAACATGCAGTGACTTTTTTCGCTGCATTTTACAGCCAAATAAAGGCTGTTTCCCCTAGCTCAAAATAGAATAATAATAAAAAGCAAATATTTTCCCCTAAAATACCTCGTGCTCTTCCTTACAAGAACAATGACATAACAGCATTTGATTTATATCAGCTAGAAGACAGAAAGCTGTCTCTATAGACAGCTTCTATGATGTACCATGCATGATAAAATTAATTTAAAAATGAAAATTTTATACAAATGGGTTGGTAATTTCCATTCTCAGTTGTTGGAATCTGATTTGAGGTTTCTGATTTATCTCACTATAATTTCCCCTTCAAAAAGCCACAGGTTGTTTTGAAAATTGGAAAAAAAGCACTGACAAAACTTCAACATATTTTTTTAATCTATCTATTTTTTTATTTAATTCAATCTCCCAGTAAATCAAAAAATACGGATACATGTGTTTAAAATAAACAATGACAGTAAATGTTGTATATTATATGTTGAATTTTATTATATTTTACTTGACAACATTTCACTTCATTTTTTCCTCTGAATACCTACAACATCATCGATTGTTTTTAGCTCGACTATTCGATAAGAATAAGTAGAGCTATTGTAGTCATCCGAGCGTCGGCGTATCCACTTATGTTAAAGTTTTTAAAATACATCAAATATTTTCAAAGTCCATTGATATATTTCTTTGAAACTTTGCACAATTGTTTACCATTATGACCCCAACCTGTAGACAGGAGGAGGTAACTGTATCAAGGATTTTGACAGAATTATGCCCCTTTTACGACTTAGAATATACATTTGAGTTTGCATACCACCTCAGATATTTTCATATTCTATTAACATCTGGCTTTGAAACAAGTTGAAATTTTATACTCTTCTTTGAGAGCATAATAGGACTCTCTTCAAGGCCTATAACTTTAACATGGATTTAAAGAAAAAAAATTGCCCTTTTGTTAACTTAGAAAAGTTCACATTATCAAGGCTTTTTTTACTAGCAAGCACTAAGAATAGTCGAGCGTTGCTGTCCTACCGACAGCTCTTGTTTTTCAAATTCATTTATTGCTATATGTAAACAATAAGATGTATGCAGTTCAAATCTTAAAAATATACGAATAGATGGCAGGGGTCTTGGAATTAAGTTTTGGTTAAAATAAAACATCTTATAACGGCTTTTACAATTTGAGCTGAACTTTGTTGTTGTTTTTATTTTTCTTCAGATGGACTTAATGATTTAATATGATTTGCACACTTAGAAATATCTTATTTATTTTAAGCATCTAGGCATTAAAAATAATTAATTTTACTTTTTATCTTATATTATTCAAATTGCTCCAAAAAAAGATTGAATTATTAATTTCTGTTTTAATATTATAGTGAGATTATGCTCATATTTTCATAGTCAAGTTGAGCTGAATTAACTTAATATTTCAAAAGATTGACTTCAAAATGGTGTTTGACCAACAGTTGATATTAGAAAATGTTTAGGATAAAAATATAAATCTGCCTTAAATTTAAAAAGACTGCCCCACTCTTTTATAAACTAAGTGTTTTACGTAAATTCTAATGGATCTTTGCAGAAATTTCATTTGGATCTGTGCATTATTTATTGTTTATGTGAATTTAAATATTAAACTGCAAAGATTTATGGCAAAATGAAATCTTTTTTTGATCTTCACCTGAACACTCACTATATACCCTTGGATGGGCATAATGCCACTTTAAAATTCAAGAAGTGTTCTTGTATCAAAAAATTATGTAATCCATCTAAGGAATTCTAATAACCTCAACATAAATTTATTTATCAAAAATATTTCTTTTCATAGACTAAGTATTGTAATCGATTAACTTGAACTCAGATAATTTTATTGCATTTACCATGCAATATATATTTTTAAACACATGTACAGCTTATCTATAGCAAGAATTGAAGGAAGGGAGTTAGAAATCCATCCCAAAGGCAGAAAATACAATTTCAATCCCGGTCAAAACTAATTATTTAATTATATTCTAAATAAAGACTAACACCTGCAGTGCCTTTAAGTTTATTGCATGAACACAGAATTTGCAAACACAATAAACAACAATTATAATGACAGTACAATCAAGATACAGTTATGATATCACAAACATACGTCATTATCGGATGACTATGAAGAAATTGTCTATCAGGTTGGCTTGTAATGGCCTCTCAAGTTTGTTTTGTTTGTTTGTTTGGATTTTTACGGCACGTCAACACATAACTTGCCATATCGTGCCGAATGCTATAGTAGGCTTAAAATATTATGTCAAACATTGTAAATGACAATAGAAATGAGCCAATTAGATCCTAGAATACAAGTTTATCTCTTTTAAATAATCAATTATGTTTTTTGATGGAATTGTAGTAAAAAGTTCTTTGAGTGAATTTACAGAATAAAATCTATTACGGGCCTGTGAAAAATCATGACATTCAAGAAGAAAATGCTTGACAGTAAAATTTTCATTACAACCTACACAGAAAGGGGCATTGTCATTTGTGAGGAGATAAGAGTGGGTAATTTTAGTGTGTCCAATTCGGCACCGAAGAAGAACTGTTTGATCACGGCGGTTTGACAGAGATAGAGATGGTGACATATCAAGAGATGGGTTTATATCGTGAAGTTTATTAAAAACGGCATTGTCCCAATTTGCTTTCCATTCAGATGATACGAGTTTATTTATAGCCGGTCTAAAATCACAAGCAGGTAACAATAAGTCAGTTTTTTGAAAATTTAATGATTGTTTAGCTAAAGCATCTACTTTTTCATTTCCTCGTATTCCTACATGGCTTGGAATCCAATATAATTTAACATATTTTGTTTTTAGTATATCATGAAATCGTAAAAGAAGTTTCTTTACCATGATATTGTCAGTTTGTTTTATTTTTAATGGATATTAAAAAAGAAAGCGAGTCAGAAAATATCACAAATTTATCGTGGGTATGCTGTGCTATGTATGACAATGCTAAATCGATAGCTTTTGTTTCAGCAGTAAAAATTGATGCATTATCTGGTAACCTCATACTAGATGTAAAATTATTTTCAAACACAGCCGCACCTACTTTGCAACCTTCTTTTGAACCGTCCGTATAAATATGTATAAAAATCTTCATGTTCTTCCTTAATTGCTAGAAACTTCTCTTTGAAATATTCAAGTGAATTTGATGCCTTTTTTATATTTGAAAGGTTAATATTTATTTCCGGGGAATTATAAGTCCAAGGTGGAACATTCTCATCGTCATTTTGAAGGATACTGTCTGGATTAATTTTAAGTTTATCTAAATCATCTTTTAAACGAAGGCCTAATGGTTTAATTTCCTTTGGTTTGTTAACAAATTTATTTTTCAGTATAACTTGGTTTGAAAATAATATTTTTAGCTGGATTTTTCCTATTAGATGAAATTCTAGTTGCATATTGAAGTGATAGCTTTTTACGACGAAGATAAAGCGATGGTTCCCCAGCTTCCGCATATAGACTTTCTACAGGTGAAGTGCGAAACGCACCTAAAGCTAAACGTAAACCCTGGTGATGTATGGTATCTCGCATTTGAAGATATGATTTTCTTGCAGACCCATATACTGCAGAACCATAATCTAATTTTGATCGGATAAGACTTCTGTATAATTTCAGTAATGTTGAAGAATTTGATCCCCAATTTGTACTTGATAAAACCTTAAGTAAATTTAAAGCTTTTAGGCATTTAGTTTTCAAATGTTTAATATGTGGTATAAAAGAAAGTTTTTTATCAAATATAATTCCTAGAAACTTAGCTTGATCAACTACTGGAATTTTAGAACCAGATATGTAAAGTTCAGGGTCATTATGTTGTTTTCGCAATCGGCAGAAATGAACACATTGAGTTTTTGACTTTGAAAATTTAAACCCATTTTCTATTGCCCACTTCTGAATTTTATCTAAATTTTGTTGAAGTTGCCGTTCAATTGTTCTCATACTTTTCGATCGATAGCAGATAAGAAAATCGTCTACATATAGAGAACAATCTATGCCTGGTGTAAGAGCGCTAGCAATATTGTTTATTTTTAAGGCCAAAAAAGTGTAACAGAAAGTATGCTTCCTTGAGAAACACCTTGTTCTTGTTGGTGGTCTTGAGAAAAAGTTGAACCAAGTCTTACTTTAAAGTGCCTATCGTTTTAAAAATCCAGAAATGAAAAGAGGAAGTCTGCATTAAGTCCAGCATCCTTTTAGATCTTTTAGGATACCATATTTCCAAGTAGTGTCGTAAGCCTTCTCAAGATCAAAGAAAATTGATACCAGGTGTTGTTTATTTACAAAGGCTTCTCTAATAAAAAGTCTCAAGTCGTACAAGATGATCGTTTGTACTTCGCTGTTTACGAAAACCTGACTGAAAATTAGTGATAATTCCATTATTTTCTAGATACCAAACTAACCGATTATTTATCATTCTCTCGAATGTTTTGCAGAGGCAACTTGTAAGTGAAATTGGACGATAAATTTGTAGGGTCAGTTGAATCTTTTCCAGGTTTAGGGATAGGAATAATCAACGCATTCTTCCAAGTGTTGGAAAATTCACCAGATACCCAAATTTTGTTAAAAATTGCAAGAAGCAAGTCTAAGGATTGGGGTGGTAAATGTTTAAGAAAACTGGTTGTAAATTTCGTCCGGGCCTGCAGCACTATCTTTTTGCAGTTTTGATTGAATAAATTAAGTCATCAATAGAAAAGGGAATTATAGTCATCGTCGTTTGTTGAAGTAAAATTAATATACTCTTTCTCAGCTTTACATTTAAGTTGTTAAAATGTATTTGAATAATTGCTTGAAGAAGAGTTCTTTTCAAACGTTTTAGCCAAAGTTTTCTGCAATATCTGTTTTTGTTTTGGCATATTGGCCATCACCAGTTTTTTAAGTGAACAGTTGGACTCTTTTTATACTTACCACTTATTTTTCGTACTGCATCCCAGACTTTCCTAATAGGAGTATTTGAATTAATATTTGAAACATAAGATTGCCATGATTGGCGTTTAGATTGACGCACTGATCTTCTAGCTTTGGCTCTAAATATTCTATAATTTTCAAGGTTTTCTGTTGTAGGGCTATGTTCAAACTTTTTGAGTGAAGCTTTACGTATACGAATGGCTTTTTTACATTCATCGTTAAACCATGGTTTTTTGATTTTGTTACTTTTATTATTTTCTTTAATGGAATAACTTTGCAAGCAATCGTATGTAATGCTGAAGAGAAAGTTTCAGCTAATTCATCAGAGGTGAAATCAAATTCATTTTTTGTTAGATCAATAGAACAGAGCCTAGTAAATGTATCCCAATCTGCTTTCTTAAATTTAAAAATTTGACGTCCTTCATCTGGTATAGAGTCATTTGATGTAAGTAACAATGGATAATGATCACTGCCGTACTGGTCATCTAAAACTTTCCAATCGAAGTCCAAGTATATAGCAGAGTGGACAATCGAGAGGTCGATGCAAGAAAACGTACCTGTAGCTGGATGTAAATATGTAGGTGACCGATTGTTTAATAAACAAAGCTGAAAGTTATCTATCAATTTTTCAGTTATGTTACCCTTATTATTTGTAGATGTACTACCCCACATAGGATTGTGAGCATTAAAGTCGCCTAATAAAAGGAAAGGTGATGGTAATTGCCGAACAATACTTTCAAGTTCATCACTTGTTACCGTTAAATTTGGAGGAAGGTATAAAGAACAAATTGTTAGTGGTCGATGTAAGGTCACCTGCACAGCTAAAGCTTGTAATCTTGTGTTTAGTTTTAATTCTTTTTGAGGAATGCAATTTGCGATAGCAATGCTTGTACCACCTGATGTTCTGGCGTTACTAGTGCATATATAATTATAAAGTGTATAATATTTTATAGAGATATTATCTTTAGGAGATAACATAGTCTCCTGAAGACATAATACATTTGGAGAAAATTTTGATAATAGTAAAAAGTAGATCATTATAATTTGACTTAAGACCTCGGCAATTCCATTGTAGGATAGAATGACTTCTATTATCCATTTTAAAGAATATTTTTATATCATTTAGGAAACTTTATTGGACTTCTGCTATTTCGGAGTTGGAGGAGGGGAGAGGTAAAGAACCTCATCCTCCATCAATTGGGTGTCGTGAAGTGGATCGAACCGATTTTCTGTGTTGATCGGGTTCCGCATTGCTTTTTTCAACCGATCTGTGATGACAATTCGCTCTTTAGGCGATTGTTTTTGAATAGCTTTCTCAGAAGATGTTATTTGAATGTTTGCGGTTTGCTTCTTTGGAGAAGACTTTAATGGTGACTGAGTCTGCACAGAGGTAGACTGCTTACTTTGTGAAGCTGTATGCTTTGTAGGTAATGGTAACTTAATTGGGGGGCATTGACATAAGTTGACCTGTACTGCAGAGTCAACCATCTTAACAGACTTTGTAACTGCAGCTGAATACGACAGTTGTTTTGGTCCTTGTGATTCAACAAGCTTTCGTGCATCTTGAAAGGAAATATTTTGCGTATACTTCTGACGAAGAATTTCTTTTTCCTTTAACCACAAGGGGTATGACCGGGAGGTGGCGTAATGCTCTCCTCCACAATTTGCACATTTAACAGGAACGTTACAAGTCTCATTTTTGTCATGGTTTGAGCTACATCTGCGGCAAAATAGTCTTGCCCTTTAACGCAATTTTGATCATGGTGAACCCAAATTTGAAGCATTTGTAACATTGGCATTGGGTTTTGGAATGTAAAAACCGCCAACGGCGAACGTAAAGGAACCTACTCTGGTAATCGATTGATGGGAGAATGGGTTGTGGGAGAATTGTTAGTAAGGCTATTCGTTTGGCAGTCGTTTACCATCTCTTTGACTGGGAATGCGCTTGAACGATTTGACACCTTGCTGTGATTTAATTTCAGCAATATTGCTTCAGCATTCCAAAGCAAAGGTCAAAACATCTTAATGACGGCCCCCTTGGGCTTTGGAGTTTAAGAGACTGGTGTGGTTGGCAGGTTTTGGTCAATGTTAAAAAAAGCTGGTACATTTCAGAATAAAATCTGATTGGTTTTCCGGCCTCTAAGTCTAATTAAAGAGTCCTCCATTGCGGAGTCTCTTGACAGATTTAGGTGTTCCAATTAAAGCCGAAAGTTGTTTTTCTATAATGAAGGGGCTAAGTTCAGTAAGTGATTTGGAGCTGTTTGATTTGATTATTAGAAAACGGGGAAAAATTCCATCAAATGAAATGTTACCACTTGAATCATTTTCTTGCGATTTTCGTTTTTTTGTTTGTATATCCATGATTAAAGATATTAAAATTCGTCTCCCGGGTTCCCCAGCCACCTCGGACTCCAACATGGGGATGTGCGATGGAGACGGATATCCAGTCTCCGCACATCAAGGATACCAGAGAGATATACTCTCATAAATTGCAAATATTTACAACCTACACAATTAGCCCATTAGCCACCGCCTTCTTGGATATGTTATACTGTACTTATAATGCATATATGAAATATTGTTTTAACATAACGGCACCCATCATAGCAGTTTCAGTAGGAACTAAAGGTATACTAGAAACACAAGTAGGAATAAAAATTTAAACACAGATTTTTTTTTATTTTAAATAATTTGTGTGCATTGAATTGTATTCATTTCGGGACCGTGTAAGTTCAATGAAATTTTCAAGTATTTAAGAAATATATATCCAAGGGCAAGGCATGACCAGCCGATTGACCAAAGCCGGGCTCACCCTTTGGGCCCCCCCGTTAAAAATAAAGCAAAAGGCCCCAAAAACAGTGGTGTTGGAAATACTGGAGATCCCTTTGGGTTTTTTCCTTCAATACCAAAAAACCCCCCCTTTTTTAGGTTACGGGGCCTGGGCCCCCGGCAAAAAAGGCAGTCTGGGTGTTGGCCATATGTCCGTCATACAGGCGCACAGCAGCGCACCCCCATAACGGACATATGTTACTCCTCCTCACCACGTAGAGGTACCCAAAAGAGGAGGGACCGCTCAAGTCAAAGAAGGTTTCTCTACTGAGGCCCCGACCAAGACCTATATAAATGAGGCGGAAAGCGACCAGGCGCAGGAAGTAATAAACTAGTATGTCACTGTTACTGACAACATTTACAAAAACTTGAATCATCTGAGATGCCAACTAGTCACTAGATTACCAATCCCCACCCCCAATGAAAAGTATCCGGAATAAGAGGTAGCCCGTGCCGCTGCAAAACCGAAAGTAGGGTGTTTTTATGAATTTTACAATTATTTTTGACAATATACTGCGATTTGTCCGGAGATGATATGTAAATGAACATACTTAATATGTATGATGCATATATAATCAAGCCACAGGTTCATACCAGTCCGAAAAGTATGTCGAGGTGATGGGCGAAGCAAGACATGTTGATTTTTTGTAGCTTATTGTGAAGTTGTAGTACATGAAAAACGGGCACATGACAAATCAGCACATAGATAAAACATTCTAGTGTTCCGTGGTATACATCTTTTCCACGTGTCATACCTCCTTTCCTTATTACAATGACTTTTTACTGGCTTGTTATCCATCGCTGGTTTGTTTTGAGCAGAGAATGACCTGTGCATGTACAAAGAGGGTACCGTTTCAGCAGATTTCGCAAAGAGGGTACCGATATGGATATGCACCGTGATGAAGGACGATGGAGATCGTTACGATTGTCCTTACAAATATGATCTTTAAATAGGCATGTGCTGTTCTCTTTTCTTGACAAATACGAAACTTTATGCATGTACCTCTGAACGCAAGTTTGAATGCCTTTTTGGAAAATTAGAATAGATAGAGAAATATTGCCCATAAATTTCGTGTTAGGAGTTCAGTGCTTTAATACGCACTAGCAAACTTTCGTGCACATATAACGATTATTTCTCAAAATAAACTATTCTAAACTAATGGTGAATCTTTCACATTACATCAAGCAGTTTATGAAGTTGTTCAATACCAATATTAATTATTCTTTGATATTAACAACTGCCCTACGCAGAAAGCGCATGCACGAAATGCAACATCCGTTTCTATGGAAAATTCGTAAAACGGCTATAATGCTCTTAAGGTATTAGGACCCTAATGGGCACTATCAGGAACTAAAGAATTGACATCATAGGTCAGATGTATACCTTCTAGTACACCTGTATGCAAAATTTAAACAAAGTTTACCGTACGGAAATCAAGTTATGGCCACTTTTCTGAACTCAAGCTAGGATGTTATGAGGGCCCTATTTTAGAAATGAGGAACCTTTAAATAATCAGCAATAACATTCTAATGAAAAATGTTTTCCCATGAATTTTTGGTAAGAAACAAATAGGACCATTCAGCTAACAATCCACATAAGCAAAATTATGGTTTCTTCCTAAAATTTATGAAATCTGTATAAAAATGTTACCCTACCCCACCCATTTTTACCTCATGTCTGACCATTTTTCTACTTAGGAGCCTAAATAAAAAATTTCTTAAAATTTACCCAAATGAGTGCCTGTTTTCAAAGTTTCCCTAAATTTTTAAAAAAGTATATTGGTTGATCTTGTAAAATATGAAATACTTTTACCGTCTAGTTTTGATTATATTACACTTTGAAAATATCAGGTACCATATTTATTACTAGATTTAGCATATTTAGCCAATAAATACCTATATAAATTCAAAATTCAAAATTAAACACTTTTTTTCTTTCCATATGGGACATGAAAGATACATAAATAATGTTAAAAGAAAAAAAGAAAGAAAAAAAAAGTTGACCCTTCTGGGGATTGAATCATGGCCCTCATTTTCAATGTAGTTAACAGTAATTCTAGCCTATTTGAATACTCTTCAAAGCGGAGGTAATGCATTAGGGTGCTAATACCTTAAGCAAACAAGTTGTTAAAACTCGTATGATTAGAATCGTGTATAAAGTAAGTTGAAAAAAATTATTTCATGGTGGAAAAACAAGGAAATATATCTTGATTTTGAACTGTGCTATAATATAACATGGTTTTGAGTTTAGATGTGCAGTAATGTAATAAAAAAAGGCCGTAGTCCTTCAGACATCTGAACGACATACATGCATCGTGCTGCACTAATGGTATATATGTTGTCAAAAAACTCATGACACAATTGTTCGGCTAAAAATTGAATACTCTTATTTTTCACCTGATACTGATATTTATTTGTGTGGAGTTTACCTTTAGTCAGACGAGTCCCCTATTGCTGGTATAATTAATAATGATTTATTTGATTTCTTATTTGATGATGTATCATATTTTGAAATGCTAGGAACAGTTATGATTGCTGGTGATTGGAACTCACGAGTTGGTATTTATAATGATTTTATTTCCTTTGATGTTTGTAATGATCAGCTAGATTTTGATTTTTATTACCCTGATATTCCTCAAGGATGGGCCTCAGAAGATAATGTATGCAATGCTCAGGGGTTTCGCATGCTTGATTTTTGTAAGTCTACATCATTGCGAATAGCTAACGGTAGAATTGGTGATACCCGTTCGTTCACAATTTTTAACCAACGATCATGTAGTACAATTGACTACTTGGTTTTGAATGATAAGATTTTAAGCGGATTAATACAGTCTCCGATAAGTAATCAAAATGTAAATTATTATGAAAATTCGTACTACATTTTATAAATGGTCAGGTGATCACTGGATAAACTTTAGACGTGATATCATTTCAAAGCTTCCCGAGTTTAATGCACTTTTACTTAGTAACAGTACATCGGAGAGCCTTTCTATTGATAATTTAGTTGAGGGTTTTTCCTCGTTTATGGACCGTACTTTAAACATTCGCAGATGTCATGCAATATTCATTATCCATCATATAATAAAGAGTGGTTTAATCGCGAGTGCGTAGAATCAAAGAAACTGTCTATTTTAGCGCTTAATTCATTTAATGGAAACCAATTAATAGATAACAGTCAATTATTTTTTGAGCATAACCATTCTTATAAACTTTGAATGCGCAAGAAAGAAACAGTGTTTAAGACTAAAAAGTCGCGTGAATTATGCGAACTTCGTAAATCTAAACCAAAGCAATTTTGGAATCATTTTAAGTCAAAACTTGAAAAGAGTTTAAACGATGTAAAACCTGAAGAATTTCGTGAGTATGTTTCTAGTTTGTAAAATGATATAAGATCTTCACGTATAGAAGATGTAGAATGTTTTATCTCTGATGTAAAATGATATAAGATCTACACGTATAGAAGATGTAGAATGTTTTATCTCTGACACATACTTAAATACAAATAACCCTTCTTTTGAATGCCTGAATACTCCTTTTACGTTTTTTGAAATTTTAATGGCAATTAAAGATCTTAAGAGAAATAAGGCATCTTGTCCTGCCGATAATTTATTAAATGAGTTTTTCATTGAGACGTCCGACATACTAATCGGTCATATCACGGACTGTTTTAACACTATATTTGATTCCGGTCATTTCTTAAAAGTTTGTTCTTATGGTTATATTCTACCATTATATAAAAAGGAAATAAAAGGCTACCGAATAAAGATAGAGGTATAACATTAATTAGTTATTTTGGTAAGTTATTAACAAAGGAATCAACAAAACGGGTTGAAAATTTGACCCGTGACAACAATATACAGTCTGACGCACAATTCGGTTTTCGTTAAGGTGTAAGCATCGTAAATGCAATTTTTGTTTTGCACTCTTTAGTGGAACGAATACTATCCCAAAATTCACATCTTTATTGTTGTTTTATAAACATTAAAAAGCTTTGGATTCAATTTATCGTAACGCTCTTTGGTATAAACTTTTTTAAACTTGGACTTGATGGTAAATTGATCAGGATTTTTAGAAATATGTACTCTTCGGTGCCTTCCTGTGTTAAACACTGTAATACTTTGTCAGACTTTTTTGATATATCAATTGGTCTTAGGAAGGGCCAAAATAATTCGCCGATTTTGTTTGCTTTATTTCTGGAAGATCTAGAACAATACTTATGGAATGATGATAATAATAACGATAAGGGTTTCACTTTTAATGATATATGTATGACTATTTTACTGTTTGCCAACGATATAGTCATATTTGGAAAGTCAAGTGAAGAGTTGCAATCGAATCATAATAATTTAAAGCTTGATTGTCATAAATGGGGCCTCGATGTCAACACAGATACAACTAAAACAATGGTTTTCAGGAAGAGAGGAAGCATCAGAGAAAATGAAAAATGTTCATACGATTATACTTTATAAGAGACTGTTGATAACTTCAACTATTTGGGTGTAGTCTTTAATTTTACGTGGTCTTTTCAACGTCATAATCAGTATGCTATAGGAAAAGCTATGAAAGGCCAAAATGTTTTACTTCTTAATTTTAACAAATATGATGTGACCAATTCCGTTTCACTCCAAATCTTTGATGCATTTGTTGCCTCAATATTAAAGTATTCTTGTGCAATATGGGGTTTTACAAATTTAAGGATGTAGAAAGGATTCACTTGAAATTCTGCAAGTCATTGTTACGCGTAAAACTCAGTACTTGCACTGCAGAAGTTTATTCGGTGTTAGGCCGATACTCTTTTTATGTTCGAAGATATGTTCAAGTAATAAGATTCTGGTTACATATTCTTCATTCAAATAATAATATCATAAAGACTGCATTTTATTCATCAATAAGTCTTCATGAAAATGGATTATAGCTCCTGGGCAACTACGGTTCATTCTATTTGAAATAAATATGGATTCACAGATGAATGGTTCAACCCATTGCAATACAGTCCAAAAGAGTTTGTAGATCAGTTGAATGTTTTATACAAAAGGTAAATGCAGACAATCAGTCTAGTCCACTTTTGTCTAATCTGTACGCCCAAATAGCGCGTGCAAAAACCGTCAAAAAAGAAAACTATTTCACTGTTGCTTTTATTTTGCTAAAAATACTCTGTGTTTCGCGTGTACAATATATTAAGAGATAAAATAAGAACACAATGTTCCAATATTTGATACTCTCAAATCCACTAAAAAGCCTTTCAAGGACGTTAATATTAGAAACACTGAGGCGATAACAAAATTATTCACCAACAATAAAGTTCAGCTATAGTTTTCCGGGACGTGTATCAACGCATTTTCATAAAAATTCTGCCCGCTTCGAGTTGCAAGTTCGCTATAACTTGTGCAAGCAACATATACCGAACGAAGCGGAAAATAGTGTAGCGTGTTTATGCATATATCTGGTTTTCAGTCTTTTCCAACATAAATAATGAAAGTGTTTGTCCATTTTTTATGGAGTAATTATTTCCTTGTAATCTTGCTGTGCAGTCAATATGACCGTCTGAAGAAATCTTAAAAATGCTACCCTTACAAAATTCCGACAATTCTATAGCACCTTTTAAAAGGAGAGACAAATTTACATACTCTCCCCTACATATTTGAGTTTGTTTTTAATGAGGACGGCACGTATGTGGCTACGTCATCACCGCAAAATGAACTTAGAGCGGGGAAAGACTGTTTCCTTGAAATAAGTCGACAAGCATGGGGAATACCAGAAATATTTTTTTTCGCGTCTTATCATTAGAAGTTTAAGATCTAATTTTGGTAGGAATAATGCCCGAATCAGTGATTTTCTGTTTAAAATCAATAATGTTCGACCCATCTGATTTATCGGACAAGAGTCTTAAGTCGCCGTCATCTAAAACTTCGGCGCTTCTCTTCTGTCCCCTTGTGACACGGCAATTATCGGCATTCTGTGAATTAGCCGCCTCCTGGTGTCTCTCTCATTGTAGCCTGGCCCTATCAGAGGCCTGTCTGTCTCTACTTCTCGTCCTTCGACCACGTTGCATGCTTAGCTGATATATTCGATTTAAGTTCTACTGATTGTTTGTCACGACGGAAATTCGACAATACTTTTTTCTAACCAATTAAGACAGCATTGATTGATTTAAAACCACCATTATTTGTTAATTCATGGTTGGTTCACTACAATTCAGCGAATAGTTTATTTTTCTATCACAAATAAGTGGCATAATTATCTATTTTGAAAAGGAAATGTTACTGCAATTATGTTTCAACCCTGTACTCACAAACATCTTTAAAGTATGTATGCTTTAATATAGATTTTTAGCTTCAGCCGATACCGATAGACGAGGACGGAGACGGCTAATTTTTTTAAGGGGCCATTTCAAAACGATTTCTTTTTTTTAAAAAAGAAAACAGAAGGCAAAGCCAAATATAATAATTGCATTTATTTCTATTACAAAAAGCCGTTCATATGCGTTTTCTGAATATCTAATTTGATTCATCAGAATATTTCTCGACATCAAACTGGTGAAGCAATTTTTGAACTTTGCTTTTAATAAAATCGTTGTAAAATAATTGATTTTCCCAAATAATGTCAGCAAGCGGCCTCGTTCTTCTTCTCCGTTTATTGGTACGTGGTGGTGTAAGGTCTTTTTCTTGTGATGATCCATTACTCCATTAGCAATGTTTCCCTTAAATCAGCTGTTCCTGGTTCATTATCCTGGTGTGACCGAGCTGCTACTTGACTGGCCTCGTGTTCTCTCGTGTCGATCCCGACATTCTAAAGATGGTGCGCAATAGCATCTAATGCCACTCCTGTACAAGATGACCGAAACTAAAAGCAGGACATTAAAATACTTTAATGCGCATATTTGTATGTAACAAGATAATAAAAAGCAAAATCGTAAACCGATTAGGGAAGCAGAATATGAATTATAGTGTGAAAATTACAGATTTAATGTTTTGTTGTGTCTTTTTTTTCCACCTTCCATTTTACATATCGACAAACATTAGTGTTGCATTGCCCATGTGAACTCGGTGAGGGAAATTTCCCTTTATAAGAATACTTAATTGTGCAATATGACGGTAGAAAAAGATAATAGTAGTTTATGAATTATGGCTAAACTGATTTTAACACAATTTTTCATGTCACATCAAAATGAATATTAAAAAATTCCCTGCATACATGTGTCTTATTTTAGGTAACAATGGACAATGAACCAATCAAAGCAATAAGTAACATTTTACCGGCTATGGTCAAGGCTTCCCCGACATCACCAATTACTTTGGACTTATTTGCACGATTTAAAAACTCATTCGTGCATCGCCTAAGCCGATACTAAATATAAGTTTTGTTTTTTTTAATCGTTAAAGACATTTTAAGTGGCAGAATTGTGTTTTCTTTTATCTCTTTCAATGTACCGGTGGAACTGCTGAGACATTTTTAGATCTGTTAGAAACTATTCGTATTCCATCATGCAAGCCTCTTAAACTTCTTGCAAGAAACAGAGTTCTTTTTGTGCTTATGTGGTTTCGAACATACCAGAAGTATATGATGTTTTCGTCATTGTTCAACATATCAGTGCCAGGTGCGACAATGCTATTTTATCCCGATTTTCTATCTACGTCTAAAATATTTGTTGTTTTGCCACAGGTTCATAAGTTCATGAGAGGCACCTGGAACAGAATTTCAATAGCCGTGATAGGAATTGATGGAACTTCTTATGGTATCAGTAGCCATATGCTTGAATGAAACACAAGAACAGTTTTATTCGGGACATCGAATATAAGATATATACGAAGTGGGTTTCCTGGTCACTATAACGATGCCCAGTAGTATTACTGTTACCTCAGATCGGCACTAATTAACCATTTTCACGCTGAACTTGTCGATAAAATTTATCCGACTTATGCCCATATTATGACACCATACACTTCAGCTCAAATACACCGTAAACGGCGGAGGAAGTGCCTAAAACTAACAGAATAGTAAAATACTGTGACTGTCTTGAACACGCTATAGCAGAGATTATATGTTACATGCCAATTTCTAGTGTATGAAAAAATAAACATTTGTACTTATCTTACTTGCCATAAAAAAGTTATAGCACTTACTGTATTTAATTAAATGATAAATATTTTGAGATAACCCCCGAATATTATAACCGCTGTTCGTCTCCGGCTATCGTTAGCCGTACAAGCTGTAAATCTCTTATATATGTAGCACCGTTTATAAATCATTCTCGTGACCTATGTACGTACATTGAACGCACACAATAAACGGTTTTTGCTTGTTAACGAGAGCAATTTATATTTGTATAAACATTGGAAGAAAGTCATGTCATTGGCAAATGTAAGTCATGCCAAGAAAATTTTATCTCATAAGTCTAGTTGTGCTTTTAGTTAAAAAAGAAGCATAGTTAATCACAAAAGGATTATGAAATATTAGAATAAGAAGTATTTGTAATGTAAAGAAAATACAGTGGAATTTCGAAAAATTAAAAGGGATTTCAGTATGATACAGATACTATAGAACCCTTTTTTCCAATAATGTATCGCTTGGTTAGACTTTTCGTTATAATTATTTGATAGACATTCGAGCGCCCGTATATAACATAATACCGCAGCATATTGGTGGCACTGTGTTCACTGCTTATGTTATTGTAGCATTATGACTAGCGTCGCAGCAGTCAAATTGTGTTTTATTTTTCTGATCGGAACTATTGTTGCACAACCCGACGGTTGCAATAACATATCAGGATTTTTCCGACCTAAAGATAGACTGTAAGTTGATGTTTACAATATTGTTGGCAAATATATATAATACAGTTATTGTTTTGTATTATTATATATTACTTTGATATGTGTTGGTTGTTTAACAAACATTAATATATTTAATATTTGATACAATTTTGGAGTAAATCCAGTTTTTTACTTCAACCCGTGCTGTAATTTTCAGACACACTATTTCTTTAAATGCGTGTTATTATTCCGTTTTCTATTTTAATTTGTATACTTCTCACTAAATATTTGATAATATTTTTTATATTATTCAAACTATAATATGGGAATAATGTGTACAACAAGCGCATTTTGAAGACTGTTTGGAAATAACATTGCATAGTGCAAGCACTGTTTCACACTACTATTCAAGCCAACACATGTTCCTCTTTAACAATGCTAAATCATTTAAACCTGTAAACAGTGTTTGATAGATATGTTCCTGACTTTCACGTGCTGAATATACTTTTCTAACGCAGTGAATTAATTCCTCTTTTTTTCTTTCCTTACCTTTAACACATGTTAAGAACTTTTGTTTACAAACCAAGAGAAAAAAGTACGTCTTACACGTTAACCTTATTTCAGTTTAAATAAGGTTTATTCGAGACAGTGTTACGTTAACGCTACTTATTTTACCTTTAATTTCTTTTACTCCAAACGGTATAGCAGCTCCACTTTTTAAGCATTGTAAAATAATTGTTTTATTTCATCTGTTAAATAATAAGTATATCTCAATAATTCTATTTCGTCATACTAAGACAATGTAATAACATTTTTTTTTTTTGCAAATTTACGTTTCCACTTGTCAAACATTAAAGATAGTAAGTTTCAAATATCTTTTTACATAACGCTAAACATTCATATTCGGATGGATAAAGATATTGTTTAAGTTGCACCATTTATCTATGTTTTTTTTAAATTTCACCAATTATCTATGGCATTTAAGTTATGTTGAAATGGTCCAAAATGAAAAAATTTAAGAACGCTCAATACGACAAATTTGAAAAAGTCGCAGACTTTATTTAATTGAGCTTGTTAATAAGCAAAAGTGGTAAACCCATGCTCGCTAGCACCGGCTTAAGCAGTTCAACATGTAGACACGATAATTGCGAAATACTGAAAATAAAAATCTACAACAATCAACTCATGATTTGATATACCCAGTATTAGGATTTTTATAACCATTTATTGTAGCTAGTTTGTATCTGTTTCAAAACACATGAACACACATAAATAAATCGTTACAAATAAATGGAATTTTAATTTAAGCACAATATAACTAGGTTAAGAATTTACATTGAAAACGATTATGACTGTCTTTAAAGGTACTCCACTGGGGTAATTTGACATGCCGGACTTGAAGTATTTCTTTTAGAATAATGATCCATATGATTCAGGTCTAGACCAATAACTTGTTTGCACAATTTAAGATCATTCGCTTTCTCCGTTATAAGGCTTTTTATTTAAAGCGGGCTAAGAATAATAAAAAAATATAACAAAAACACTATTTTACTTTTTTGTGAGTATATTTCTTCATTATCATTTGCATATTAAAGTGCCCGTGCTGATCTATGATAGACATTTAAATGTTTTCAAGCTTCTTGACCTTCGATCTGATAATTTTGTCATAATTTTTTTTCTAAAACAATACTTATTTTAAAAGTAACTTTATCAAATTATCGAAAATAAGCATGGAATTCACGATCAAATTCACATACATTATTTCGGTTTAGACCATCCGAGCGTATTCTTTCATTCCGGTGAACATTTTTATGTCGACCTATTTCTGTCGTTAGTTTATAACTCTAGATAACGATAGGAATTTTGTCATTCATAAATTAAGCACATATCAAAATTCACAGACAGAACATCGTAAAAACAACACAATTGCTGCAATTACGATCGAAATATGTAACAAACGCGGGCATATAATTATCAGATATTTATGATTATTCAGATAAAAGAGGCTGATAATACAATTAAACTGTGTGACATTTTACAAACCTCTTGCATAGCAGATTGTCCCTCTAACAATTTTTATCCAATACTCTTTTCGGCAAACTGGAAACCTGTGTTACGAGAAGAAACATAAACATATTGGCTACTTGACATTTCAAAACATTTAAAGACATACAATTGTGTCAATGTTTTAATGTTAGTTCATTATCCGATAGTTCAGAATTACGATTAGCGTGCTTGCGACAATAGATAGTATCTGTTTTACTTAATTTACTTTCAAATTATAGAAAAAGCATAACTTTAAAGTGGAAGATATCAGTTTATAAACACATTAAATATTCACATATTTTATAATAAATGTGTAGAAGAATAAATATGTAAAGCTTTAAGATAATATTGAAATACGAAGGCAAGATAATTCGTAATTGAAAAAAACCATCTTAAGGTTTAAAAAAAACTTATCTTGTATGATGCTTTTAATTTTATTTTATTTTTACATACTTTTAGATTGTCAATTATAAAAAGTGAAAACTGGATTTAGAAAAAAAATCTATATAAATAGATGAAGCAACATCTGTATCATTAGATACCTAGAAAATGTAATGATCACATTTATATATAACACTATCTGTTACAGAAAATGTCAGAATCAACTATCAATATAAATAAATGCATACATGGCTATGCTATGTATTTTTTATATTTGAATACAAGACGTATTGTTTTGATATTTGTTAACAACTGATGTTACTTTTTTTTAAAGTTATAAATGATTTGTATATGGATGTTTAAAATTTTGATTTATTTTATTGTTCACACCCTATTACATAAACCAATAAATTTCCAATGTTTGTACCAAACATCAATTTAGCCTCGTTTTCTTTTCTAAAGTTCAAACAATCCATATCAAATCCATATTGTGCTCCATATAGTCTCGTTTTCAAATTACCGAATCCGAGCAATACGTGAAGCCTCAAGTTCATTTTCCAAATAATAAAATCAATATCAAATCAAAATTATACTAAAAAATTAATGAAGAAGTCATTATGCCTGATGCTTTGCCCAATCTACGGCTGGCAGTTTGGTTCTCGTCCAATGTAGTTCAATATTGTAATCAACAATTTGTAATGACCAAAGAAAATCCTATTTATAGCGCATAGGAAAGGAAAACAGACATTGTGAAAAAACAAATAGCAATTATTCTGATCTTTTTATATGATGGTTACACTGTAAGCATTGATAATTTAGATATTTGCATTATGATGACCTGTTTTCAAGAGTTATTTCGTTCAAAATATTTATTCATAAGACTCCTTAATCTATTTATGTCAAATCAATTATTTAAAGTGACTCCAGTGTGAGGTTTGTCAAGATGACGGGACTGGAAATAATTTTTTGAGAATAATGCTTCATTTCATGTAGGTCTAGACCAAAAACTCGTGTGCAAAATTTTAAATCAATCGCATACTCCATCTTGACAATGTGATTCTACTTATTGTGAAAAATTATCCAAGATTGAAAAAAGTTGTAACTCTATAAACTGAATGCCACAAAAATGCGATTTTCAATTAATTTTTGAGTATATTTTTTAAATTAATCTTTTGCATCTCTTTCTATTTAAAGGGCCCCTGCAGATCTATGTCTGAACTTCAAAGTTTATGCTTTTAGGCCTTTTGGAAATTTACTTGAATTATTCTGTATATGACCTAAACATTCCCCTTATCGCCCCTAAAAGGCACAAAAAATCTACCATACAACTTTATACGATCTAGTTTAACTTGATATTATTGTATTGTTTGTAAAATGACATTTTGTATAGACTTATGTGGCATTTGTTGAATATTACATATTTTATTTGTCAGAAATTGAAAAACGGCTTTCCATTTTAATTAAATGTCACAAAGGGCAATACGCTATCATGTTATAGGACAAACTAAATTAACTAAAACAAACTAAAAGTTGTTCTTTTTCTTGTAACGCTGTCAAAGTGAAATCTTTAACAGCGATTTATAAATACAGAAAAATTCTTTCTTACTGTTTCGTAACAATTTATATCATTCAGGCGGATTCCATGTAATAAGAGACGAATGCTTTTCATTATTATGAGATACCTAATATTTTCAGCCTTTGGAGTCTAACGGTCCCTATGTACGAAAATAATTACACAAATTGGTTTTACTACCAATTGCATAAATATAAGTCACCGTTTTCACATACATATACAATGTATACATATGACGAAGGCTTTTGAGGCACAAAATGCCTCAGATAGATTTTCCACCTTCTTCAGAAAGGGCACACATAACTTACGTAACAACGTTAAATAATGGTATAGGAGCATGTTTGACACCTTAGTGCAGTAACGGGTTAACTCCTTAAATAATTAAAAAGGAGTTAACACATTACTGCTTTGAAGTGACGGTTTGTTACCTGAAAAAATGGGGTGTTATGTAAAATATTTTGTCATAATTGTAGGAAAATGTAAACAAAGTAGTATTTTGACATAAAACTTATCACTTTTCTGTACTTACTTCCAGAATGCAAGAGATAAATGGCTTTTTTTATTTGTTTTTTTTTTTTGGGGGGGGGGTGTGATTTTAACAAGACAACAAAAATTTAAAAAAGCTGAGATATGAAAATAAAAGCATTTAAGGGCGTTACGATCTTAAAGTTGCAAAATTAAATCCGTTAAATAACTGTTAAACTTGACCACAATTGACCAAAAAAAAAAAACACTGAAAAAATAAAAACATAAGTGATACATCTTAAATTAGAAATATGCTAATATAATTTAAATCTGAATTTAGTGTTTCTATAAATCAATAAGTATAAAATATATTCCATTTTTATTACAAGGGCAACGACTTTATTGCAAAGTTTGTTTAATTTTTTAATCAGTCAGCTGATTCGACAAAATATTTGATAATAAAAGATTAAAATACAATTATGTCTTTAATAACAGCATTCATTTTCTTTCTCATTATCTTTTGAAGTATACAATTGTTCTGTTTAAAGTCGTATATATCTTAATGAATTTATCAACAGGGTTGATCCTGAAGCTAAATATGAGTACATTTGTTAAATTGAAATAGTACTCCACCTGTCGTTTACATTTTGTCAAGTATACGCACCACGGAAAATGCAAATAACAGCAAAAATGAATATAACTGCAGTCTTTTTTTTTGCAATATACCTTTCTGTATTGCATTTGATATATAACAGAAAAGCAGTACTGTATTTAAATGTCTCATAATTATATTAAAAGAAGTGTAATTTAAGTTTTGGTTAAAATAAAAGAATTTTTACGGCTTTTGCAATTTGAGCTTAGAAGATTATTTTTGTTTTATTTTTCTTCAGATAAATGATTTACTTAATGATTTAATATGATTTGCATACTTAAAATTAACTTATTTCTTATGAGCATCTAGGCAGTTAAAATAATTAGTCTCATTTTTATCTTATATAATTCACTTTGCTCTTATAAACGATTGAAGTATTAATTTCTGTTTGAAATAAAATTCCAGAAATGTCCCTGTGGGTGAACACATGCGTGCTATATATAGTGAATATGACGTTCAGGTAAAGAACGAGATCTTATCAAACAATTATGTAATCCATCAAATAGATTCTCATAACCTTATAATTAATGTATCAATCCGAAAGATTTCTTTTCACAGACGAAGTATGGAAATCGATTATCAACTAATTCAAACTCAAACTCAAATAATTTTATTGCATTCAACATGCAATATATATTTAAAACACATGCACAGCATATCTATAGGAAAAATAGAAAGCAGAGAGTTGAAAATCCATCCCAAATACAGGATTTACCAATTCCGCCCCAGTTACTGATTTGTTTCAAATAAACTAGTAATTAATTTGAGCCGCGTCACGACAAAACCAACGTAATGCGTTTGCGACCAGCATGGATCCAGACCATCCGCGCAGTCTGATCAGGATCCATGCTGTTCGCTATCAGTTTCTCTACCTGTAATAGGGTTGGTAAACGAACAACATGGATCCTGATCAGACTGCGCGGATGCGCAGGCTGGTCTGGATCCATGCTGGTCGCAAACCCATTATGTTGGTTTTGTCGTGACGCGGCTCATTTTGGTTTTTTATGTCACCTTTACTATAATAGGACATTAAAAAATAGTTTGTGTAAAAAAAGGCGCAAGGTATGATATTAAAATGAATTAAATTGAATATCGATTTTTTTGTGTGATTTTAGCGTGTTTTAAATATTAACGTTGCTACGGTTTTATCTTTTGGGTGATTTTGAATAATAAAAATTGGTTAATTTTGAAAACGGATAAGTATTGAATTGAAAATTTGCACGTCCAAACGTATATAATTGATACACAAATCTCGGAAAAAATATGTCAAGTCCAGTCATGTAAAAAACCTCTAAGGAGTCCTTTTCTGCAATTCTTAAACGTAATCATAAACATTTTATAGCAAATGTTTAAGTTGTAACATTTTGACAAAAAAAAAACATTTTTTAGTGCTTCCGACGGATCATTTTCTTTCCAGATTTTAATGTTTGATGTGATTTGAATCTCCGATGTCTTCCTTATGCCGGATTTTTTTTACAAATTCTGGCGTTCGTACATTAATCCACGTTTTTAAGATATCTTTTGAATCAAAATCTAATTCATGAATTAGTTCATTTTCTAATCCATTTAGACAGCTCTGATTGGTGAGAAACAATGATCATTTGTTATTTCATGATATGGTTACTACATTTAAGTGAATAGTACATGTAGCTTTTTTCTATCACAAATATGGGCATTATTTAATATTTTGAAAAAGAAACGTTGCGACATTTATTTCATTCTTGGCATGTACTCACAAACATCCTAAAAAAGTGTATGCTTTATTTGTAGAACCGTTTTCAGCTTTGGCCGTATTAACGACACACGTGATATATGTATGTAAATAGAACGCACGCAGTAAACGGTTTTGGCTCGTTAATGAGATAAAGCTATATTTGTGAAAACATTGCAAGAAAGTCTTACCATTGATAAATATACATTTGAATTAGTTCTTGTCAAGGACGTTTTGACTGATAAATCTAGTTGTACTTTAAGTTAAAAAGAAGCACAGTTAATCACAAATTGAAAACCTAGAATAAGAAATATTTATTAGGATGTATAGAAAATACAGTAGAATTTTGAAAAAATCAAAAGAGATTTTAATCTATACAAGAAATATAGAACCCTATTTCCAATAATGTATCGCTTGGTTAGACTTTTCATTATAAACATTCGATAGACATTCGAGCGCCGGTATAAAACACAATACAGGACCAGATTGGTGGCACTGTGTTCACTGTTAATGTTATTGTAGGAGAATGACTAGCGTCGCAGCAGTCAAATTGTGTTTTATTTTTCTGATCCGAACTATTGTTGCACAACCCGATGGTTGTAATAACATATCAGGATTTTTCCGACCTAAAGATAGATTGTAAGTACGTGCCTACAATATTTTGAATTAATAAAAATTATACAGTTGTTAATTATTTTACGTATTTGTAGGGACAGATATCTTTGATATGTGTTGGTAGTTCACCAAACAGGAATTTATTTAATTTTTAATTTAACTTAGGAACTAATTAGATAAATTATCTGCTTTATTTACTTCGGCCTGTGCAATAAGTTTCAATCCTGTTATTCCTGTAAATCTGTCTTCTTTTTTCGTTTTCTATATAAATTTGTAAACTTCGCACTGAATTTTAAATAATATTATTTTATATTCTTGAAAATATAATATAAGTTATTTCAACAACTAGCGCATGTATATAACATTGCATAGTGCAAGCACTGTTTCACACAACTATTCAAGCCAACGTATGTTTCTCTTACAATGTCTAATCATTTAAACCTTTGAACAGTGTTTGAACTAATTCAATGTGATAAAAAACATATTACTTCCTGTATATTTTCTTCCCGTATATAAATATACGGGAAGTAAATTAGAGGAACTAATTTAATGTGATAAAAAAAAATTAAACACGTTATATTCAGGTGTATATATATATATATATATATATATGACATTGAATGAGTTGCTCTAATTTTCTTCCCCTACCCTTTTTCTACATGTTTAGAAAATTTGTTTACGAACCAAGATAAAAAGTAAGCCTTATTTCAGTTTGAATTAGATTAATTCTAGGCTGTGTGACGTGGATGTCGCTTTTCGTGTTAAATAAAGCTTCAGAATAAAACAAATACATGATTGATATACAATGTATGTATTTAAGTCACCGAAATACTTTGCATGTTTTGTGAAAATATTAGAAAAGTAGCTATTTTTATTTTGCTATTTTATCTATTATTTCCTTTGCACAAAACGGTTCAATTTAGATCGATTTTTTAAGAATTGTAAAATAATTGTTTGATTTCATCTCGTAAATAGTAAGAAGAATTTCTCAATAATTCTATTTCGTCATACTAAGACAATGTAATAACATTTTTTTGCATTTTAACGTTTTCTTCTTCTTTCTTGGCAAAAGTTAAATATAGTAAATTTCAAATATTTTTTACATGACGCTGAGAATTCAATTAGGATGGATGAAGATATTGCTTAAGTTGCAATTTAAATTTCACCAATTATCTATTGCATCCAAGTTTTGTTGAAATGGTCAAAAATGAATAATTTTTAGAACGTTCAATACGATAAAATTCAAAAAGTCGCAGGCTAGGTTCATTTGACCTTGTTAATGGACAGATGTGTTAAATCGACACTCGCTAGCACCGGCTTAAGCAGTTCAATTAGGCATGACAATGGCGAAATTTTGAAATTAATTTTAACAACATTCTAATCATGATTAGATGCAAACATAGAAACATAGTCAGTATAAGCAATTTTATGACCATTCATTGTAGCTAATTGGTATCTGTCTCAAAATACACAAATAAATCAATCATTACAAATAAATTCAATTTAGATAGACGCCCATAGAATATTATACAATTATTGACTAGTGTGCCATTGAATAAGATGTGATATTCACCGGCAAATGACATATTGAATGGCACACTAGTCAATAATTGTGTTATTATATGAATAGGCTATAAGAATTCAAAAATAATCACAGAGAGTACAACTTTATACATTTACAATGTTTGCCTGTTTCGTTGAAGCGCGGGGGGAGAAAAACGCTCTTGTAAGGCGTGCAAAAACTGCCCGAACGCTGCGCATACAAAAGTAAATCAAGTTTATACCTGTCATTGAGGTGTGACTTGTAGCTATAATTGTAAAGTAATTATATTTATATCGAGAAATATACAACCAAGAATAAAACGCAACAACTATCTTTTAATAAGCAGGCGTAATTAACAGTCTACGATAAATGGTCAGTTTATATGAGTCTCAATCTATTTTTAGACCGGGAAAGTCTAATTGAGCCAGTGAATATGATACTACACCCATCGAAAATGATTCTAAAAAAAAGTTCTTTTGACTGCTGTTTGGACAAGTGAGATTGAAGCTATATTTAGATCATATAATAAAGTTATTTAAACATTGTCAGGTTAAGAATTTGCATTGAAAACGAGTATGACTGGTCTTTAAAGGGACTCCACTTAGGTAATTCGACACGATGGACTTGAAGCATTTTTTTAGTTTAATGATCCATATGATAGGAAGTCTATACCAATGACTCGTTTTCAGAATTTAAGATTATTCGCTTTCTCCTTATTTATTTCTCGGTTTTTTAAGGTTTAAATCGGGCTAAGAATAACACAAAAACTATTATTTTACAATTTCTTAGTATATTTCTTCATTATCTTTTGCATGTCTTTCTGCTTTAAGAGCCCGTGCTGATCTATGTTAGAAATTCAAATATTATGTTTCAGGCTTCTGGACCTAAGGGGAGTTCCTGTTCTGAAAAAAATGATGTGTTTACGTCACTCCAATAATTTATAAATAATTAATGTTTGTTCTAGAACAATACTTGTTTTACATGTAACTTTATCAGATCATACCAATTTACTTATCTAGAACATTGAAGATAAGCAAGGAATTCATAATAAATTTCACATACATTATTTCGGTTTAGATCACCCGAGCGTATTGTTTCATTCCGGTGGACATTTTTATGGGATAGGAATTTTTGCCATTCATAAATTAAGCACATGTCAAAATTCACAGACAGAACATCGAAAAACAACAAAATTGCTGCAAATATGATCAAAATATGTTACAGGCAATGGCATATAATTATCAGATATTCATGATTATTCAGATAAAAGAGACTGATACTACAATTAAACTGTGTGACATTTTACAAACCTTCTGCAAAGCATTTTGTCCCTCAAACAGTTTTTTGTCCGATATTTTTGCGGAAAACTGGAAACCTGTAGTACGAGAATGTTATATATATTGGTTATAAATATTTTATTATGATAGTGCATGTTGGCTTCTTCACCTTTCAAAACATTTTAATACATGTTTAAAGATGAGTTCATTATCCGATAGTTCAGAATCACGATCTGATTTTGTAATCAACATTAAGCCTGCTTGTGGCAACAGATTGTACCTGTTTAACTTAATTAACTTTCAATCACAGACTATAACACAACTTAAAAGTGTGAGCTGTCTATAAGCACATTTAAAAATTCATATATTTTATAATAAATATGTAGAAGAATAAATATATCAGAGCATTAGGATAGTATTGAAATATAAAGGCAAGGCAATTCGTAATTGAAAAAAAAAACACCTTTAGGTTAAAACAAACCTATCTTGTATGATGTTTTTAATTGTATTTTTACATAGTTTAACATATTTGTAATTGAAGCTGTCAATCATACATTACTTTAATACTTGAAAAAAAACATCAAGACGTATAAATTTAGACATTCGATTACAACTGAAGTTACTGTTTTGTAGTTTATGGATGTTCCAGATTTTGATCTATTTTCTTGTTCACAACTGTAACCAATAAACATCCAGTGTTTGCGTCACATGATATTCCAACAGAAATCATTCTTCGAAAAGATCAAATAAATTTAGGCTTGTTTACTTTTCTGGAGTCCAAACAATCCATATCAAATCCATATTGTGCTCAATATAGTCTCGTTTTCATTTACCGAGTCCGAGCAATACCTGAAGCCTCAAGTTAATTTTCCGAATCCAAAAAATCTATATCAAATCAATATTGTAAAATGAGGAAGACATTATGCCAGATGCTTTGTCCAATGTACGACTGACAGCTTTGTACTTGTCCAATAAAATTCAAAACTGTTATCAAAATGTGTAGTGACCAACCTGAATATGCCAATGAAAACCCTTTTGATAGGGCATAGGAATGAAAAAAAAACAGACTTTTTTAAAATACAAATTGCAATTTAATCTGATCTTTTAATGTGAAGGTTACATTGTAAGCATTGATAGTTTAGATATATTGATTATGATGACTTGTTTTAAAGACTTATTTCGTTAAAAAAATATATATTTATATAAGTCTCCTTGATCTAGGTTATGTCACATCAATTATTCAAAGGGATTCCGATGAGGTTTATCAAGATGACGGGCCTGGAAATAATTTTTGAGATTAAAGCTTCATTTGATGTAAGTCGAGACCAAAACCTCGTGTGCGTGTTTAGAATCTTACGCTTATTCCGTCTTCCAAGTATAATTCTTTTCATTGTGAAAAATGACCCAAAATTGAAAAGCGTTGTAACTCTTAAAAATAGCACAAAAATACAATTTTTAATTAATTTCGAGTTTATTTTTTAAATTAATCTTTTGTATATCTTTCTGTTTTAAGTGTAGTATAGTTTAATATACTTAAAAGATGTAATTTGCCATGATAACAACACTTTCAAAGAGAATACTTTAACAAAGATTTAAAAATGCAGAAAAAAATGTATTGTAACAAACTATATCATTGAGGCGGATTGCATGTTATATGAGACGAATGTAAATTATATTTGTAAGATGGACATTTTATTTCAATGTATCAACCTATTGACGCTAACGGTCTCAATGTACGTAAATGATTAAATAAAAGTAATTGGTTTTTACTACCATATCGTTTTCATATACATGTACAATGTATACATATCACGATAGCTTTAAAGGCACATTATGCCTCAGTACCGATTTATTCACTTTCTTCAGAAAGGGCATGCATTACTTACGTTAACAACGTTTAAATAATGGTATAGGTTAGTGCAGTAACGGGTTAACTCCTTATATAATTAAATAGGAGTTACACGTTACTGCATTGAAGTGACGGTTTGTTACCTGAAGAAAATGGGTGTCATGTAAAATAACTTGTCATAATTGTACTCAAATGGTAACAGAATGTTGTTTCGACTTATATACTTATAACTATTTCTGTACCAACTTTTTTCGTGGGGGGGGATTTTAACAGGACACCAAAAAGCATTGAGATATGAAAATAAAAGCATTTTAGGGCTTTACGGTCCTTTAAATTTGCGATATCATTTCCTTTCAATAACTGTTTAACTTGAATACAATTGACAGGGGAAAAACAATTAAATATTAAAAGCCTACATAACTTTAGTGATCTTAAATAAGTAACATGCTTAAATTATTTTTATCTTAATTTATTTTTCAATACGTCAACGGGAATAAATAATTTTTATTTCAAAGGCAAACCCTTAATGGCAAAATGTGTTTAACTTTTTAATAAGTCAGCTAATTTGACAAAGTATTTTGACATAAACGATTAAAATACAATATTGTTTTTAATGACACCATTCCTTTTCTTTCTTATTATCCTTTGAAGAATAAAAATTGATTTGCTTGATGTCGCGTGTGCCAATTTTTATGAATTCGTCAACAGAATTGATCCTGCAGCGAAAAATTGAGTACATCTGTTAGCCTTAAAATAGTACTCAACCTGTGTTTGTACCTTTTGTCATGAAGACACACCGCAGAAAACAAATACCGATAATTAAATACTACTGCTTTATAATTTTACAATATATCTTTTGTATTGCATTTGAATTAAAACTGTTACAGGAAAAACAATACTGCATAAAGAACTTTGTGGTAGCTTTATTAGGGATTATACAAATATTTATGATTATTTAAAAACTACAAACGCTAATAATACACTATATAGTCAACCACGGATTATGTTTATATGTGTAAATTCTTTATAAATCTATTAAGAATGGCAATAATACTAAATTGTTCAAACATATAAACAGTGTTAGAATGGTAAAGAAAAATTACATTTATAATTATAAATTTCTTTGTCGCTTCATCAGGACTCCTAAATAACAAGTTGATAAGGATGTTTAGGTTTAAGTCAATGTCATGTATGGGTCTTTATGCATGTAGTGATGAAAAATCAGTTACTATAAACCATTTTTATAATAACCGTTACCGTGCTGGAACTAACTTTTGCCATCAATAAATAGCCAGGCTAATGCTGTCTAACATTGTTCTGTTCTGTTTGAAGCTCAATCTTCCTATTTTAATAATAAAAAAAAATACACTTCAAATGCACTTAGTCAAATTAAAAAAAAGAACAAATCCAATTAAGAATTAACACTTTTAATGATATAATTTTATGAAACATTTTAATAGAATAGACGAAAGATTCATGCCGTCAGAAACGTCTTTAAACGCATTTTATATAGTTAAAAATGACCATATTTTGTTTGTAACATTGAATTTTTTTATAAAGACGTGAGTACTAACAGACTAACAGATATGCCGAGAACAAATCCAATACACCAATTCAAATTAAGGATTTACAGTCTTAATGATAGTATTTCATGATATTTTATAGAATATAAGAATAATTCAAGTAGACAGAAACACCTTTAAACGTATATTAAATACATAAAAGTAACCAATTGTAGTTTGTTACATAGGATTAATAATTATTTAATAAAAACGTGAGCACTAACAGACAAGATTTCAAGATTACAAGATTTTATTGATAAGTCTTTAGGCCTTCGGCCCATAAACATTTACAACATATATATGATAAAAATACATAGATACTGATTGATAGATAATATTGGGAACAAAAATCTTCTGTCGAATATTTTTGTTTCACGGCAATAACATTAAGTGAGTAAAGACTACTTCTATAGTAAACATTGTTAATGGCCAGTACTACATAATTCATCATGAATGGATATCTTTTTACATTTTAAATACCTTCTTTGGTATGAGCGTTTTTTGAACTTCATATGACGTCTGTTCTATCTTGTCTTAATGACACTTTTACTAAATATTTGACTTTTTTCCTTTCTGTCGTATTATCTCCAGATCACTTGATACTAATTACCCTATGTTGTGTTCTGTGTTTCAAAAGAAACGATGTAAATCATTAATTTATGAAGCAGTTAATTCACACAATTATAGTACTGTAACTTTACAAGCTAAAATAAATCAGCAAAGATTTCTATAAGATTTACGTTTCCCGTTTGTGGTTTATCTTTCATTTTAAGCGTTTCAGAATGTCTTCCATTTCCTCTTAAGAGTTAAGCTACATTGCCAGCGGTGTCGTTCTTTGTTTAACATCGAACCCTTTAAAGATCAAGAAAACCGATAGCTTAAGAATACCTTAGTAAAACAGACATATGGATGCTGAGATAAAGATCGTAATCTTATCAGTTATTACGAACAGATGTTGTAGGTATCCAAAGAAAGAAAGGAAGGCTTTCCAAATCGTAAAGCATTGCATATATTCAAATGTTTTAAAAAATGAAAGTTATGAATCAACAAAATAGAGCGGCATTAAAAAAACGCAGTAAATATACATGCGGGTCATTACAATGGGTAGAAAGGGGATGAAACTTTGACGTTTCGTTCGACTCGGTTTAAACTGAATCCAAACATAAGAAATGGTGAAGATCGTTAGAGTAAGGGTGTGGAAAATAACATATGAAGCTCTCGAAATGAAATTTAACGGTGACTTGACAGTATGTTGACATTAATTTAATGGGGTTTTTTTTGCAATCAATACATTTTTGTAGTCATTTTCATTAATTGTTATATGTACAATATAAGCGAAATACAGTGGAGTAGAAGTTCAAAACTTTAACATATACGATAGGAGTCATGTAATATAAGTTTTAGTTAAAATAATGCATCTCATTTTTTAAATCTTTGCTTTTGTAATTTGAACTTAGACGTATTTTAGTTGTTTTTTTCTTTCATTAAATGGCTTAATATGATTTGCACACTTAAAATTAACTTGCATCTAGGCTGTTAAAATAATTAGTTTAGTTTTTTATCCAATTATTCAGTTTGCTCAAATAAACGATTGAAGTATTAAATCTAAATATTTAATACCAGACAAGTTCATGTACGCATGCATGGACACTTGCATGCCTAGATGAAAATGAAAAAGAACGAGATGTTATCAATCAAAAATGAATTCCATCAAAGAAATACTCGTAATGAATGTATTCATTTCCAATAAGATTTAAAATACATTTCATTTCACAGTCGAATTGTTTATTCTCTAATCTATTAAAAGATTAAAAGACTTAATGTGTTTGTTAAATGAAGTTGAGTTGATGTTTGCTTTTGTTTATCCATTTGATTTTTCTTTCTTTTTGTTTTCCGTCAATAATCAAATAGAGGATAAGAATCCCTAAAGAAAGCTCAAAATTGAAAATTTGATATAGCCTATTCATTGACGGTACTGTCAAGCGCGAACTACCGTCAACACCCTTTTTTCAATAATTAATGATCAACATTATTTTTTGTCCAATAACATTGTAGTATTTTTCAAATTTCTGCTATTCTAACTTTGGTATATGTGTACTAACTTGAATTGTCGTCTAACCAGTGTACCTAATTTCAATAATGCATTATATTAGGGAGGAGTTAGATGTGTGGTTTGCACTCTGAATTGTTAAATATCTAGGTTAGGCGGAATTACAACTATACACTTTGGCTTCAAAACAATGTCAACGTAAAATGATTAGTCGAGGTCAGGTGTTTCTAAATATGAGGATACAATCAAATTTATTATTTGGGACACGTAGAAACAAATGATTACATTGTAACTTTTTATATACTTTTAACTCTTAGAAAAATGTCTGTTATAAATTGCTGACTGTTTTAAACTTTATCTATTCTAGAAAAAGTAACCTTAACATTATTTTTTTTTCAGTTGATAGGAATGAACTGCATTAACAATCCTGGATATTAAGAATACAATGATTTCATTTTGTGGCTGGAAAAATCATTGTAAATTTACCCCCTCCACCTGTAAACCTAAATTGACACAAAGAAAAATAATGAACTGTTTTCAAATGAGCAAATCAATAGGAATTTTAAATGCTAGTGAATAACTTGAAGCTAATAACGAATTTGTATTGATTTTAAATGTTAGTGAATAACTTGAAAATATTAATGAATTTGTATTGATAAATATATCCCTAATGTATTTTTCACACATTTTCCATATTTCTCACATACTTTATAGAAGCACGATAATCTTTACTGTAGATAAAGGTATAAATTATGTGACATTTCAGTAAAAAATGTGCCTGATTATAATGTTAATACGTATTATTAAACACAAACCTATAGGTAATTCTTCCAGAAAGGTTGCGCAGCTCGCTCGTGGTTAACTTTGGTTGTCGGCATACGGTTATTGTCTGGGATTTTATCAAGTTTGTTAAATTTCAAACGACTGATAAAATATAATGTAACATTTAATGTATTTGTTGATATATCATGATTTAAGTATTGTAACATACATACAATTTGCGTATTTTAGCCTTCTTCATGTTGTTTTCTCAATAATCAATTCTCGATATGCAAAACTGTGTTGTTGTTTTATTTAAGGGTAGAGTTGAGACTAATTTTATATTGACTTTATTATATCTTTAAGAAAACACAAGTACACATGACATTCGAAAAAGTCATTACAAATCATTTTAATTACTAGAAATGTCACTTTTTCTAATTTGTGTCATTAATGATTTACAACTACAACTTAAGTAGTTTGACTTACATTAACACAATTATTTGTGGTGTGAATTACTACCTTCAGTCTCTTTTAGATAAATGTCAGGGTAGTGACATTAAGTAGCTGAGAGTCCCTTATGTTAAAAGCAAAGCATAGTATGCCTTAGAATAAGTGTTTTTTTCTTTAAAGGCTATTCATGCCTCGAAAATGCTTTCATTTTTATTTTTCAAAACTTTTTTTATTTTGTTACCTTGTTACATTTTTAAAAAAATACTCATTTGCCATAAAGATAAACTATTTTTGCTTTCTTTGCTTATTTGGCAATTGCTGTAATTATAGTGAATAAGTATTTTGTACTGAAGTCAAAATACTACCTTGTTTACATTTTGCTACATTTATGTTACATTACTGCGCTACTTTCCTCAGTTGTTTAACATCTAAATTGCTTTAAATCCGTTATTAAAACAATATTACACAATTTGCCAATTTTACTGCTCCGCTCCGCCAGGCACGGAGCTATTTGTGTTTTCTATTTTTTTGTCAATGTTTCCGAATTTTATAAATTAATCCCTTCGATTTACAGCTAAAAATAAATTCGGAAGCGATTATTCCTTCCGATATCTATTATGTAAAGTTATCTTTTGGTCTTCCCTTTGGTGATCACAGCTTGTCATATTAATGAATGAGACCGGGAAACAAAGCTATAAATAGATATGACCTTAACATTGTGAAAATCTATTTATAGAAATTGTTTAATTAACCGCTATGGCAATAAATAATGAACTTGAGAGTTTTTCTGGAAATGAAATGCAAACATATTCAACCATAAATTGCATTTTTTTAAATTTATCGAAAAAAGGCCATTTTTACGAATTGTTATATCATAGTATCACCATTTTGAAATTGTCTTTTCCGTAGGTTCTTTCCAGTGAATTAATAGCTCCTGTCTTTTAACGGCCCTGATTGCACTTCATGCATCTTTAAATCGATCCTGATTTCCCGAATTTTTGCTATGAGAAGTTGATTCTATTTTGTTTGAAGGCAATCGGTTTTATGTTGGTTTGACCGAATACTTATACATTTTAACCACAGAAACTTTTGTCTGATGTGTTATGGGTTTATTGATAAGAATGTATGAACACTGGTGGGTCAGTGCAATTCAACAAAATAATAAATTGATCTCCCAATAAATAAATTAACAATAGCTCTTTATTTATAAATAACACTGATCTATAAAAACGAATAGGAAGCTCCGAAAGTAGACGATAGTCATATTCAGATCCACAATCCTTTACCCGCTTTGGTGAATATCGGGTTTTCTCGCTTGTCTCCGATTTTTGCGCTCTCGTTAACCTTCGGCCATATCCGTGAATTATTGCTTACATATGTATGCCGACATAGATTTTCATCGGAGAAATATTTGTATGGAAAAGTGTGTTTTGAACGTTTTAGAATAAACAACTATTGCGTCTTAAAAAAGTAGAAAATGCTTAGTCTTTTTTGTTGATGTACCTTCTTGAATTCAATTTGGCTGTATTTCGGCTACTTTTACCCATGATGCACCAAATCTCGCAAAATCCCACGACAAAGATAACATGCGGGAACACAATTCCGCCGATACTGCATTTAACTTTGTGACGTCACAGTTTCTTCTCCGTCTATAATGTTTCAAAATATCAACATGCCATGCAAACTTATTCATGATTTTAAATGTACCATTATTTTTGTTAACGCGTGTAACAAAAATCCTGAATTTGGTCTTTTTGAAATTCATCTTAAAGTTTTCATCCTAGTGTGTGTTCTACTTTCAGTATTTATCTGAGACTTAAATTATAGCAACTGTATCTTGAGTCCAAGGTATCAAAAGAAACCATTTTCTTAATTTGATAGAAAAACAATGCATGTTATATTACAATATTAGTCTCTCTCTTTTGTTACTATTTGTATGTACTGTTTGTATATAATAACAATAATGAAAAACAGAATTTGTTCATTGTTACTATGTTTTGTATGTTCCAAAGAAAATTTATTTCTTATTCTTAATTTTAGCAAGCCTACCAAAGTTCATGATGAACAATGTCTTTCGTCCGCCCAATCATCTATGATATACATGTACAATTCTGGTAAAATCGAATTAACCATTAAAAAGTTTAAAATAAAATTTGGTCATCAGATGTCTACTAGTTTATCGTCACTTGCCGCATTTCTTGCTTGGACGCCATTTGATGCTTTGCATCAATGCCTTTCTTGTTATAACATGATGTACCATTTGCCGCGAAACATGTTACGGACATTTTGAAAAATAAAGTCGATTTGGCTTATTTACATGAGCATTATAATATATCTAACAATGATTAGTTGTTGATATTTGTAGAAAATGAGTAGCATTATAGGTGAAAAAGAAAATGTACATGCTTTGATATTTTTATCTCATTTCATTGTTTTTTTACTGTAGTGACACAAACAGATGTCATTATAAGTCTTGTAAGTCTTGTTTGCATTGGAATTACTTTCCTTACCAGGTAGGCATCAGTAAAAGCATTTTATTTAAATTTAATATATTGCCGCTGTCTAGTGGACAATGCATACGATAAGTATACTTATGCATATTTAAATGAGTAAGCCGGGGAGAATTTGAAAGCATATAGGCAATTGTTGAGTATTAAAAGTTTTTCAATGAATTTATAGATATTTAGGAAGTATATATCACATGAAATTGTGCTGTTTGTCTGGCATTACTAACCGAGGAAAAGATAATATATAATTAATAAAATGATCAAATTTGAATTTTTTATTGGAAATTATTTATCAAGGTTTTCTATAAAAATTCTAATATATTATGCAAAGATTATCAAGGTTTTCTATAAAAAATACTAATATATTATGCAAAGATGAAAATGAAATGACCAAAATGATGTTGTTAACGTAGAAAAACTATACAGAATGACTAACAAAATAAGTGCAATAAACATGACTGAACAGAAATGCATGAATAAATATATACAAAGCTAAAGTCCTAATTGGACTTTAACCACAACTACTCGAGATTTCCCAAAACCATTAGTAATTAGGATGTCCTAGTGTGTTATGTTTTGTCCTAGAATGTTTCATTTTCGTAAATAAATGACGAATTTAAAGATATATAAGCTAAATTTAATAATTGACCTTGACGGGTAAGGTCATTTAAAACTCAATGTCATATAAAAAGTATTCAAAGTGTCCGTCTGGTCAAAAGTGTTGTTCTTTTCTCTTATGAATTTAATCCGTACGTAAATAACAAAATTACGAGAACTGAAGCAAGATTCAACAATTTTAATGACGGTCAAGGTCATTTAAAAGGCCATGTCAGTTCATCCTTTTAGAAGGACTTGTCAGCAAGGTTATTTTGCTCAAGTATGAAGATTATTCATTAATTATTTACAATTATAGCAACAATCAGTGAGAATTCAATTTTGAACTTCAATTTAAGGTCATGGATGAGTTAAGATCAATTTGAGCTTGATTTACAAGAAAGTTTTATATTGCAGGACCATTGTCTAAATATGAAGTTAATCTTTATATAAAAAAGTAATGGCCACTTATGCTAAAAAAGAGAAAACTCATTGGTTTTACCTAGACGGTCAATTAAAGGTCAAGTTGACATCTATTTTTTCTATGTGTTTGTTTGGTCTTGTTTGGTTTAAGTATGAATCAAATCCGTACAGAAAAAGTTATGACAATTAAAGCAAATTACAATAATATAACTTTGACGGTCAAGGTCATTGAATGTTCAAGGTCAGTTCAACCTGTTAGATGGTCTTGTCGAAAAAGATGTTTTGTTCAAGTATGAAGTTATTTAAAGCTCAAGATCAATGTCAGTTCAACTTTTTAGAAGGTATCAATTACAAAATTACAGCCATTTATGGCAAAAATCAGTGAAAATTCAAAAAATTACTTCAATGTAAAGGTTATTAATAAGCCAATGTCAATTTTAGTTTTATATGCAAGAAGGACGTATCCTAGAGAATGTTATATTTTAATATGAAGTAAATTCATTTATTTATTACAAAAGTATAGCAAAAGAACATTTTGATAATTTGACTTTCAAATCTGTGTATTTATTCATGTTCAACCATGTTACAAACAGAAAATTGTTTAATGTAATAAGGTTGATGCACAATAAAGTAAAATTATTTATGTTTAAGACGCACGATAACAATATTGAAGAATGGAAACACACATACTTTTAAAAACAAGAGGGCCAAGATCGCTCACCTGACCCAGCCTTGATGCCTTGATAATATGTTATTAACTAATGTATGCGGATGTATTCATGCGCGATACTTCTGAATTCTAAATTCTCACTTCTTCACATCAGATTCTTGATAAACATTTCTAAAATAAAGTTACATGCATAGAAATAATTGGCATGATTTATTTGTATAAGTAAAACCTAAAACAAAATAAAAAACACTGCCATTTTTTACGATCACGTAACCTCGAAAATCACGATTGTTCGTAGAATTCAGCACAGTAACATCGAGCATGCATACATGCATACGTTAATATTTTCAACAATACTCTCACAATCTCCTTAATGTAATCAAAAGCACTATAATTTGCATTATGAAATAACGACCTAGCACACATGAAAAAATCTTTTAATTATTGGTAATTGTTTGTTACATTTACGAACTATATGTTTTCTGCGCAGCAGCAAATGAGAGTTAGTTATTCGGCTTTTATAGCTCAAAATTACCAATCTCTCGAGAATCTGTTTTAACTAAAGCGGCTTACAATCAAAAGCTTTCAAAATAAAGACCACAATATTTTTTTATACCTAAAAGGTCTTCAAACCATTGTGTTATCAAAAAATATGTCTGTCATTAAATGTCACTCGGGAGCTATATGTTTTAACATTTGCTCTGAGCGAGAGATTTTCAACTTCTATAACGAAGAAGAAAATATATCCATCAATCCACATATTTACACCATATAAATACGATGTGGGCTGGCTTACATATATATAATATGAACATTTATATTTCAAATATTTGAATTTCGCTCAAAATGTGTTTAATGTGATATTTTAACAGAGAACTAGTAACAATAAATTATTGTTGAAAAGTGATCCCTCGGTAGCATAGACCACAACATAATTATATGAAAATTGCAGACTCGCTATGATTGGTCTTGTACATGATGAATAATGACAATTTTTAATTAATTTGTTTTTATTACTATTTTTGTCGTATTTTTTCTACAATGCAGCTGCTGCACCTGCTACTGATATTGGTGTTACAACATACAGCATACAAAAACTTGTTGTGTAAAAAAAAATTAATTGTTTGTTTCCTATTTAAATTCGCTTTTGATTTACTTTTTTATTTACTTTGTCAATTATGTGATAATAATTTTTTTTGTTTATCGTTTTAATCTTTGTTTTCATTTTTACAGGATGCTGCATGGAGTTAATGACGAGTCCCTGAAATATTTACCATCATGCCTGGAAAATACCTCTCGTGTTTATATTCTGTAAGTTTTTTTTTTTTTTTTTTTTTTCTTTTTTTTTACTGCTAAAATCTCCTTTCTATTATACAGTGTATACAAAACTATTGTTTTAAATTCACATAATTGAGATGTATATGTATTATTATATTATTGTGGTAAATCATTCCAAAAGATATAGGTAAAAACGGTGGATTTGTTATTTTCACAAAATGTTTAGTTGAAGAGAACCTCGAGCAGCCTGGATAGTGGCTAGTCGATGGTCAATAACTGGGGGAATAAGACTGTAGCTAAACTCTTATCTAGAATACCGTAATAGTTTGATAGTCGCATTAGATCTATGCATGTTAATGCATTACCAACTCATTAGTTCTACCCCATTTATTCATCATATTTTAATACACTAATTTTTGCTTGGATCAAATGCTAACAAAATTCTTTTTTTTGTTCATTTGCCAAGGCATTCGCATTAAATTTGCATTAAATCTATTTTTTTATATTATTATATATTACAGAAACATCTACATGCAGATTATGTTTTATAAAATTGCCTTAAGCAATTTGTAATGTTACAGTAGCTGATCAATATTTTTTCTCACCGTTCGCTTATTTACTTCATATTTATAAATATAATATTCATTTTGTTTATTATTCTTTGTTGACTTTGCATTAAAGGCATAAAAATAGTGAATGGTTAGAGCTTACCCTTAATGATGATAATAATTTATAATTCAGTCCATTTAACACTGTAATCATATAACTAACTACCTTGCGTTATGTGGTTTTACATAATCATTTACAAAATTTCTAAATCTTTTGGCCAGATTGTTGTCGATTTAATGACAGAACAATTAAGAAATTCATGTTCATCAAAGCGAACCGTAATATATTCTACAGCTGATTCAGCAAATGATAGATCCCTGCTATTTTATCTGAAAAAACAATAGATTTAACTTAAAACATTGACTTATATATATGTTGTTTTGGTAACAAATACATTGTGATGGATTTCTTATTTTCATCCACTAAACTATTCAACAGACTAGGATTACACAGAGATATATGCATTACAGCACCTTACTTAATGTAAGTGTCATAGACGGCAGTGGTAAATGCAATATACCGTCCACACACCCCATAGTATCGGCTTAAGAATAACTTAATATTTAGATAAGAAAGCGTTCTTTGTAAATACATCAAAGAAAAGACTAGTGGAGAAAGGGGACATTAGTTTAATATATATCAATATATTCTGTCTGATTCATAGCGTAATGATCGAAAACGACTGTCTGCCGCTGAGAATATTCAGAATTTATTGTCTAGCTAGTCATTCTGTAAATGATTGGAGCTCTTTGCACGTTATAATCTACACCGAATTTACTTTTTTGTTTCCGTGTTTTTCAGATCTGTTCGTGAAAGCAATTTTACATTGTCGGGACTAGTCAATGCATTGTCAGATCGCGTCAGAAAGTTCATTGTCGATCTGTAAGTTTTATTTCATATACTTACATTATACCATTTGTGTAACGGTATTAGGACAGAACAAGCAGTAAGAGGATGTCGCTTATATGAAGTGTTTCTGACTGCCGAACAAGATCTTACGCTAAAATTTATACTACAAAAGAACTATGCATCCATCAAAATACATTAGGTCCAGCAAGTGACGCTTTCATTTTAGTTTGTTGTTTATATTTGAATGATATCTACTATTCAGTGTTTTTATATGTTTTCGATCATTTATGATATTTTAAAGAGGACCAAATGCAAAATTCACGTTTAAATGTGTTGTTGTTTGTTTATTTCATTCGTGTACAAATTATTGAAGGTGTTAATGCCTAGCCAGCACATCAGATTTGTCTGATCATACTCTGTGCTGTTCATTTCAGTCAATTCATATTTCGATTTTTTCCCTAAAAATGATGAATGGTTAAGTCCATATTCAAAGATAGGCAAGTCCATTTACGGTATCAAGGATTTGAGATTAAAAAACAAACATCGTAGTAGCATATAAAATATTCAATAAATTTTTGAAAAAGTAAGAATAAAAAAGGATTTGCAATTAAGCTTCATGCACAAGTAGGTGAAGTCGTTCAATTACGACAAATGAACTTCAAAATAGATGGTATAAATCAAATTTCCACGCAAATTAATCCCAACACATAAGAAAATATGTCGCAGGAAAAAACCTAGTATATATTTGTTCTAATGAGGTTGTACTTTGCTCGATGTCAGATCATTTATCGCCGTTAGTATAATCAAGATTAGTGGGCCAGACAGCCTTACAATAATTTAAGACCAGATCCATTAGAAAACGTGTTTTCAAAGGTCATTATTTGCTTTCCCGATGATGCATCTACGTTTTAAGTTAATTACCTTTCATGTGTCATTAATCATAAATATTCATACATTTTTCAAGCGGTGCCTTTATTCATAGTCCACCCTCTTAGCTCAATAGTGAGCTCTTCAGATTATTTGATCAGAGCCGGGGTCACTTGTTTGAACCTTGGTCCTTGTTTAAATCTCGGGAGGTGCAAAAAAATTTCCATGACAACTTATCTCTGACATTGAGTCAAATGGTAATTTGTCTTAGCAGCTGATTTAGAAATCATGTGCGATTAGTACTCGGTCGCTTGCGGAGAAAATTGGTAATAACTATCCAGGACAGTCTGAAAGTTGGACTAATGGGGGCAAAACTAGAAAAAACAAAGCATAGTTAAGTTTTACTGTAAACGAAAAAGTCAAAAATGGTTATAGTAATGACGTCATTATGTTATTGGCGTTGATTCATGAGCTTAAACACTGTGTTTACATATCTATATAAATTAGATTATCTATCATAAATAACTGAGAATGTACTGTTCATTTTTTTCAGTGAAATTAACAACTGTGATATAACTGAGATTCCAACAGGGGTTTTATCCAATCTACCGAGACTCCGATATATGTAAGTAGAATTATTTAATATGCCGCCTGTCACGTGGTTTAATTCGTATTTCTTGTGATTCATATTGAAATTATTTTTTTCCAAATAAGTGCATTTGTTAATATCAGTTATGAGTAAAAATTCTTTAATTACTTTCAGTAATCTTAGAGGCAATACGATTTCAGTTCTCGATGTGCAATCTTTCAGTAATATGACGTCATTACAAAGTATGTAAGTATATGCATTTATTTATCAAAAAGAAAATCAACAATAGTTTTAAAAGTTTAAAACCATTGTTTTTTGTTGTTTTTTTGTTGTTTTTTTGTTTTTTAAGCAAACAAAATAATGCTGGAGTATTTGTCAGCATTATCATATTTGTAATATATTGGTCGTTGTAAAATAGTTTCGCCTTAAAGCTGAATGCCTCCGGATGAGCCAACATATTTCAAGAAAGCATAAAAGTGAGAAAAAAAATGTACAATGATTATAAGAAAAGTTAAAAGATTTAAGATTCGGGTAATAATTTACATGTTTAATGACTGATTTTGCAATATTTATCGTCTTATTACTACTAAACAACTTACAAAGTAAGGGCTATTTTTGCATATTTTGACTTCTCTTTTTTTGGTAGTTTACGTGGATTGAAAGTGCAATGTTTACATGTTTACTCTTTTTTGGTTCACTTCACAATAATTAACTTTTAGATACATTGTCAAAATGTTCATGCAAATAAGCATGAATATCGAGGCATGCTGCTTAAAACTCTGGGTGAACACTGGGAATTAAAAATATCCAACAAAGAACGAACATTTTATGAAAATACAATAACCCTGCCTAGAAATATAAGACAACCATAACTTGAATTTCTTTTCATAATCCAAATTAACTGATGTTACGAAAATTGAACTACCAACATTTTTGAAGTAATAATTACATGTTTATAATAAAGTATGTATGTATATTTCCATATGACTCACGACATGATTACATATATTGTTATTTAATTTTTAATTAGTAACTTAAGGAGCTCCACTGAGGACTAACTCATCCTATTTGAAAGTGGCGCATACGTAGATCAACTTGGGCACTTAAAACAGTAAAATATGCAAAAGATAATAAAGAAATATACTTAGAATTGTGTCGAATGCCTATTTTTGTGCGATTCATATGCCACTTTGAGCATTTAAACGCTTTTAATTTTTGGTCATTTTCGCACAATAGAAACATTATTCTGCTAGAAAAAAAAACGGAGTGAACGAACGATATAAAAATTTGCACACGGATGTTTTGCTCTAGACCTATATCATGCGGCATAGAAATCTTGGAAATAATATTTCCAGACGCTTAATTGGATAATTAGATGTCATATCAATATTGCTAAACTGACTGGACAATCAAATGAATTTAGAAAAGAAATGAATCGCATAAATGTAACTTCGATGTCTAACGAGTAGCACATAACGGCTTTGTGTTTTGTATAATATTTATGAGGAATTAAAGGTTATAGTTGATTGAAATAAGTTGAAAAAACCGATAATTTGAGCTGGCACAAATACATCTTGTATTGTAAAAAGCCATTGAATGGTTTATAAGATTATTTAGTCAGTTAAGTAAACAAAACAATTTCACATTATAAATCAATACTGATTGTTTCTTATCTTCTAGAACTCCCTCTTTTATCCAAGTTATAACTAAATACAATACAATTGGATAGGTTTAAAGACATGTTATTTTTCCGAAACGACCGAGTATTACTTCTTTAAAAAGGGCACACATGAGTTTTAAACGTTTAAATAGTAGCTTTAAGGGCATGTTAAAATCTTATCACATAGAGAAAGAGCGCTAAATACGGAAACATAAAATAAAAAGCTAAATGTAAACAATGTATTATTTTTTACTTTAATTTTTTTATTAAATTATTATAACTGTACTTATTTCTTAAAGTTACAAAAGCAAAAGAAGATCCAGGTAATTGGCATATTCAATGCGTAACCTTTTAGAAAATATAATGGGACGCCAAATATAAAACTCTTTTGAGAAATGAAAAAAAGCATTTCTGGTGTACAATTGCCTGTAAATTGAATATTTTACTTTAGAACTACTAAGAATCTCCTCTATTGTATCTTAAAAGTATTCCCTTGCATCTATCGAATTAACGAATTTTTTTTTCTATCAGCGATTTCAATATCAATTAAATGAAAGAAATAAAAAATGTCGCAAAAGAACATTTTTTTCTTCAAAATGATGTGTAAGGCCATGTTTTAACATGGTAAACTAGATTTTGGTTATTTCCAAGTTATTTTATCATTGTTAATGAAAGAAATACAAAATGCCGCAAAAAGACAATTTTTCTTCAAAATTATGTATAAGGCCATGTTTTGACATGGAAAAACTCGATTTTGGTAAATTCCAAGATTTTTCATTATTTCCTGTAAATGAAAGAAATAAAAAAAAGCGCAAATGAACAATTTTCTTCAAAATTATGTGTAAGGCCATGTTTTAAAATGGAAAAACTCGATCTTGGTTAATATTATGATTTTTCATCATTTTCTGTTAATGAATGATATTGTTAAAACAACATTCATGTTTGTAACATTTCGGTATGTTTGCCATTGACACCGTCCCCTTTCTTTCTTTGTTAAGTTCTCGGTTGTCAGAAATAATTCCAAAAGTCATTTGCAAAATTAAGAAATGATATTACTACGGTAATCCAGTATATATCTTAGCATTACATCGTATCTATATATATTCATAATCAGCTAGATACAAATGTACCCATTGGGAACACACGCATGAGAACACGTCATTTAAACGGCTTTAGGAACCTAATCAAAATAGATTGTTATCTTAATAAATAATTGAACCCTTTGGCAGTGTCACGTAGAATTCCCGTTAAAATGTTTATATAGTAATTTATCAACAATCAATATTTGAAAAAAAAGTGTTTTCTCATGTAAATAGTACGTGAAGATATAAAAATACAACATTGACTGACAATTAAATGTTGCAACACTATAGCTAGCTTTGTTCAAAGACAGTCATTTGAAGCCCACATCTAGTTCGGCGCTTTGTCAACGTGTTAACATAATTGCTTGTTGAATATTGCAAAAACTTGGGCTAGATGAAAGATAAAGGTATATAGTAATACAGGGTCTAGTAAACTAGTAAAAAGTTCTTCTTTGCTCCTAATAATGATACCTTTCCCTCGGAAAATTTGCCTCGCAAAATATAACCATAAATGTTTCCATTTACATCCTTGACATTTTTATATTTCAGAAATAATTGCATTTTATGTTTTTCTTTTAGAAACCTGTCCAACAACCGTCTTAAAACAATCCTTCCTAATACATTTATCAACTTGCCGGAGCTAAATGAAATGTAAGTACGAAAAATCTGATTAATTCTCAAATAAGTTTGTTTGAATTCATGTCCTTTTCAAAATCCTGTATTCTGAAAAATAGCTTTTGAAATAAGGGCCTTCAAGCCAAAAAGGTAAGATTGCAGACATCAAATCTCTGAAACCTTACCGAAGTGAGAACGAATCCAGCCTAGGTGTTTGAATAAGTTCATTTAACGAAGCAATCTAGATAGTTTAAGAAAGGTCGGTGGTATAAGTGAGCTTATGCATGAAATTATGCACAGATTGGCACTTGAGGTCTTCCTCCTGAAGAGGTAAAGCATTTAGTCGCCATGTGACCCTAAAAAAAGAATAGATGTGTCTTAAAAGAAGACAAAAAAAACATAATTATTATAAGTGGCTATTCATTTGTATACTTTTAATTATACAATAGGTCTTTCATGAAAAGGGTTTCATCGTTACACTGTTTTAATTCTAGATTTGTTTTGGAAAAAAATAATACTAGTTTTTTAAATAATCGTAAAATGCAAAACAATATTTCATTCAACTTATTAAATTGATGACAAATAGTATTCTATCATGTTGAACAATTAAATATTTTATAAATTTCTTTCACTTTTTTCAGACGTACTTTTGAGAATTTTGCACGCATGTTTATTTGTAATACTAACGTTTTTATTTGTTTCCTGCTTCCTTTTTTATAAACAAACTCAAAATTAGCACTATTAAAGTAGTTAAACCATAGCAGTTGAATTTTAAATTTAAACCTCTGGAGGTCAATCATTAAGAATACCAGCATGGTGATTTCTTTTTCAGTTCCCTCCAGAACAACAAATTGAACAATATTTCCAGGAATGCTTTCCGGAATGTGCCTTCACTCATAGTCATGTGAGTAAAAAGATATTTAATTGAGCAACTTTAAGAATTATTAATGACTCATTGACATCGGGGTAATAAATTCACTTTTTATGTTTTGTCCAATATTAAGCCCTGTTACCACCATGGTTCCTCACACGACATCATTGCTGATTGGAATCAGGAAGAAGACCCGACAGTGTTTGGTGTTCAGATTGTTAAAAATTTGTAACTGAAACAATATAACAAAAAACTTCAGCTGTACATTTAATTTGACAATGTATATAATTAAAACTTTAGTACTGAAGTGCTTTTTTTGAAGAAAAAAAAACATCTTCATTTCATACAGCGTTTTACTTTTTATAGTTAATTTATACTCAATATGTGTAGGCTGTCTTAGACGGAATCAATATAACACGAAATTTCAGCTGTTCTTCTAGTTTGTTTTATATAATTTTAGTACTGAAGTGCATTATTAGAGAAAAACCATCTTCATTTCCTACATCGTTTTACTTTTTATAGTTAATTTATAGTTAATATGTGTAGGCTGTGTTAGACTGAATCAATATAACATGTAATTTCAGCTGTACATCGAGTTTGTTTTATATAATTCTAATCCTGAAGTGCACTTTTAGAGACAAAGACATCTTCATTTCCTACAGGGTTTTACTCTTTTTATAGTTAATTTATAGTAAATATGTGTAGGCTGTCTTAGACATATTATTTATGAACATTAAAAATCATATACTCTTTCAAACTTGTGCTCATGAAGTTTTAGTAATGTTGTCACTATCTATCACTTCAAATGCTGAAACTATGATTTTTTTGTTAGAGAACACTTTATTATTTCGAATGTTTTTAATATTAAATTGTTGTTTTTAATATTTAATTGTTGATATAAATTAAAAATGATGTTCTTTAAATCTAAAAGGAAATATAAAACATCTTGTCAATTATAATTTTTTGTTATGACTGTAAGAAACAATGCTGTATATTGCATTTATTTTACAGATACTTTGACCATAACCGCCTCAAGGAAATACCTTACTTTGCTTTTACGCCACCAAGAATAAAGTTTATGTGAGTTTTAATAATTTGTAACTTCTCAAATTATCTTTATAATATTAAATGTAGCTTTCAATGATGCAAAAATATGAACTTTTACTTGACATAGCCTATTTGGTGACACCTACGTTTTACTGTTGATTACATTCAATGGGTTCAATAAAGTATTGAACATTTTGCACGAACAGCACAGCAGCAAAATTGCGTTCTTCCTCTATATTTTAGGTCAGTTGTTCTTATTGTTCTAGAGTGATTTCAAATGAAGCTTGTATTTATTCAAGCTTGCAACACCATTTTGTGGGTACCTATAGGATATTGTATAGAAAAACTAACAAGGGTTTGGAAACTATGTATCCACACATTTTTTTACATGAGGAAAAGCCAGTGACATAACTAATACCTTTAGGCAATGAATTGACCATATTGTATCCTGTATGTAGCTTTCATTTAAAGTGACATTTTGCTCGTGTTTCGCTGTCAGTTAAAGTTGAATTAGTTATATATTTCAAGTGATTGACTATTATAATGGTAATTGACCAATAATTGATATTGAAAAAAAATGTAAAGAATAAAATATAAAAAATACTATAAATGATAAAAAGATTACCCCATCTTATTTTAATTTGAACGTTACTGCTTCATTCCAAAACATATTTTTTTAGAAAAGTTCATGTGTCACGCGGATTATTGATTATTTCTTTTTGTAAAATAAAATATCAAGTTGAACACAATTGCGGCAAAATGTAAAGATATGTACTCTCACAATTTTCACTTGGAAGGGCATAATGTCATTTAAGCCATCATATTGAAATACATATATAAATATTTATTACCCTTTATTACCAGAATTTTTCCGCATTTTGATTGGATATTAATCAACCGAAAGAAATTGATATTACCGAGCCAGACAGGTAATTTGCACGCTAAATTTCCCCGTTGAGTACCCCACGTTGTAAACAACATGCGCTGTGGCGATGCGCGTACGGTTTGATCGTACACGATGTAAATTCCGATTTACAAGCACTTTTTAACTGTCAAATGATAAATATTTACCAAAATAGAGTAATGATACATATTCTCATCAGAATTGGAAACAAATATGACCTTGTGAAAGCTTGATATTAATTTCAAAAAAGTGCGTTCAACAGACTTCTCCTTTTCTCTTGTTTACATTCGTTACGTTCGAAAGAATATACGTCATGTATTTAAGTGACGTCATGTTGTGGTACCCTAAAGGGAATCTTATTTCGACTTTTCATTTGAAGTAGCAATGATTTATTTTAAAATCGTCTAAGTTCGACAGGGGAAGGGTAATAAAATTATTATTTTGGTTTTGGAGTGATATATGTGGATATATTACCTGCCAAGATAACGGCTCGGGTGATAAAATCTTGACAGGTAATATATCCACATATATCACTCCAAAACCAAAATAACATATAATATATAACTGACTGATTGATATAAATCTTTTTTTTCTCAATGCTTAAAATATTGATATCAAATACTGACATTTTTTTATCTAGGCATGCTACAAACAACAGAATACGGGAAATTTCATCCAACATTAAACGGCTGAAGGAGCTTGTTAATCTGTATGTATAGCTTTTATTACACCCTGAAAAGGTTACACGAAATATCAGTTTCCGGTTTCTTTAGTAAAGTTATCCGTTCATACATTCTTTACATGTATGAAAGTTGTATATTTTAATCAAAATTTGAATAAATGTGATGACAATTTCTATAAATAAATTGACATTGCGCTATTGAAAACTAAGATGAATTTGTAAAAAGTTTGGGACGTTTTAGAAATTATAGAAGCATTCAAAATTATCCTTGCAACCCATTGGTATTCATCAGGAATATGGTTACAGGCCCGAAATAGAAACTATTACTTCTGTAAAAAGGGCATACATGTATTTTATAATGTTGTAAAAATGGATAAAGAACATGTATGTACAAATTATCAAAACGCAAAAGAAGCAAATAATGGGTCAGGTTTACGGCCAATGAATTTTTTTTTCGTTTGGGAAACTTTTACAGAACACTAAACGAGAAGATTTTGAATATAACAATGAAAAAGCAAAATTATGCATTTTAAGGTATATTGTGCCTTTAAATCTAAGCTTTCTGAAATAATGTTTTACAAAATGGAACATTCCCCTTTTACATTCAATACTTAGCAATGAGTACGGTTCTTGCAAAGCTTCCTCTTAAAATCTTATAGGAGTCGGCAAATAATATTTATTATTTAATATAAGTGGCGGCATGGCCGAGTGGTTAACGCGTCATACTAGTAATCTCATGATCGGTAGCCGCATTGGTTCAAACCCCGTCAGGGGTAAGTCATTGTTTCCTTGAGCAAGAAACTTTACACTCATTGCTCAGTACTGGTTGGTTCCAGGAACGAATTTGAAAGTGTGTCTATAAGCTTATAGCTTCCTACACTATCGAACTAAAATAAATTCTGTTATTTCCCCCAGCTAGTGCTTTTACCGGTTGATGTGTCGTATTGTCGTTCCGATGATTAAATGACGCTGTTCTTTTCCTGGAGTTATTGAATAACATAGTATATTGTTATAGGTTCATGGCGTGACGGACGCTCATTAAGAAATATACGTCTTTTGTATTTATTCACTTCTCATTTTGCCTGAAATTGATTTGATTTGAAGTGATATATGATATCCATGCATATTTACTTGCATTCCATGTGAATTACAATTGAGCGCTTAGCAATAGAATGTGTGTCGCCGTATGTGTTACAGGTCGAAATTGCACGCATCAGGCGCGTGATAATGACGCGGGTATCAAAGTGATATGGTACATAAAATCTGACGTTTTCGTGTGGTTTAAGTTCTTATATGCACACAAAAACAAATCTGTAGACACAGAAAAACTAAATTGGCATGCATCCATCTAATTTATCATCAGTTGTGAAAGGAAAACTTTTTCTTTTAAAAAATCAGACATTTATTGCACATCTTATGTACAAAGCTTATTTTAACATAATAATATGACTGATAATGTGTTCGTCATTTTCATCACCAGAAGCAGCACACGATCATTAACATGTATGATATAATCATCATCGCATTTATCTACGTTCATCATACTGACCATCATCACAATTAGCGCATGACTACTAGCGCAAAAAAGCATCATGTTTCAAATGAGCAGCACAGGCAATAAGACAAATTATCAGCATAAGTGTAACCATCATCAACAACACCACAATTATAAAAAATTATCACCATCAATATTATCATCATCTTCACGATCATCTTTAAGACTGCATCATCACAACAATCGTCACATGGTCACCACCACCATCATCATTATCATCATGACAACGTAACGATCAACAAGCATAATTACAAAGATTGCAATGATGATGATGATGATAATGTTGATGATGATAATTTTTATTATATAGGATATCATATTGTGACATAGCCGTTATTGTTTTTTACATTCATTATCGACAAGACGAATATCACATGAGACAGATGTCATTTTCACTTTCAAATATATCCCACATGTGTATGACATATACTGCTCAACAAAATGGTATTTGTGACATTGCTCTTTTATAATATATCTTTCGAGAAATCAATGTACTTTTAATACTATAAGTAATGTTATAATTACATTCTTTTCTTTCTAGCGTTTCTTTAAATTCCTGAACTAGCAATCTAAATATACGAACTATTAAAGAGTATTAACATAGGGTCAGAATATAATGTTGAGAGCAGTTAATAAAAACTAACAATGCGTTAAAAATTAACAATTATAATCCACGATTAAATTGCATATACTTTATTGATACCTCACATAAAACATAATAATAATTTCAATTAATATTTAAGGTTTTTTGTCTATACAATTTTATATATTTTATGTAAGGAAGCTAATGGCGGTTCTACTCGGGTACCCGCTCGTGCCTGAAATAATGCACGTAGGGGCACCTCAGGTCTTCCTCCACTAGAAAATCTGGAAAGTCACCATATGACCTTTTCTATTTCTCATTAAGAAAGACTTACTATTTTGAAAAAAAACAACATTTTCTTCTTAAGGTTACTGTCCAACAAATGATCCACCTGTTTTACTTTTGAAGTTTCTCATAAAAGCATTTAATGTATCTTTGGGTTTCTTCAAGCAGAAAATAAATGGAAAGACAATCATTAATCATTTTTATTTTCTTTTAATTGCTATCTGTGTTTTTAAGACTTTAAACACCTTTCAACTGCTTCATATCCATCGGTTTAATACCACTTCTATTTAAACTAGAGGATGCTTTTGTAAAAAAGCGCATGTCTCCCCCACTGCTGAGAATAACTGTGAATGGAAACAGGAATGGAAATGGAGATAAGATAATGTAAATACCCGGTAGTCACTTCAATGAAGGCTGTCTATGGATGGTTTCTATTGTTAAGGTTGTATGAGAAGATGCTTCCTAAACTGTTTGTTTTTAACCAGGTATTCAATTTTGAAAATCCTGGTTATTCAATCAGCGTATGGCAGGCGGGCGTCAAACGAAATTGCACTTGATGGTCATATCATATATAGTTTCACAAATGAAATTAAATGAAATTGTGTCTGCTCCATAATTCTTCAAACCTTTAAAGGATTTTGATGATACTTGAAACAAACGTTCATATTGTCAGATTTTTTTACACTATTGAAAGACAACTCAAATTACAATGTATGTAAAATCATGATAACTGTAGTGTGTTGGGATGACTCCACTCGTTTTCACAATCAAGCCTCTCTGGTAGATATGGTCAATAAGTGTGTTGTGTGCTGTAGTAGCCTTGTTTATTATTTGTTTAAAGCGATGTCGTAACATAGTGTGGGTCAATGGATGTTCTAAATATTGAATGAGGTCAATGTTGAAGTCTCCTAGAACTATGCAGTTTTCTGTTGGTGAATTTTCCAAGACAAGGGTAAGCTTTTGAAGGAACAAGTTAATCGGCAATGACGGAGGTTTATATACAAGGTTGATTAATAAGACCAATCATCCTATGAAGTTTGAGGGTTGTAGGTCAAAAGGAACTCTAGTTATCATCCGGAAATGAGAAATTGACCAACGGTCACTGTGACCTTGACCTTTGACCTACTGACCCCAAAAACAATAGGGATCATCTGCTCTATAAGACCAATCATCCTATGAAGTTTGAGGGCTGTAGGTCAAAAGGAACTCTAGTTATCATCCGGAAACGAGAAATTGACCAACGGTCACTGTGACCTTGACCTTTGAACTACTGACCCCAAAAACAATAGGGATCATCTGCTCAATAAGACCAATCATCCTATGAAGTTTGAGGTCTGTAGGTCTAAAGGATCTCTAGTTATCATCCGGAAACGAGAAATTGACCAACGGTCAGTGTGACCTTGACCTTTGACCTACTGACCCCAAAAACATTAGGGATCATCAGCTCTATAAGACCAATCATCCTATGAAGTTTGAGGGCTGTAGGTCAAAAGGAACTCTAGTTATCGTCCGGAAACGAAGAATGGACGGACGGACTGACGGACGGACGGACTGACTGACGGACGGACGGACAGGGCAAAAACAATATGTCTCCCCCCGAGGTGGGGGAGACATAATTATTCAACGTTTATCCTATCAGTACTTAACTATTTACATTCATTAGTACTATTTATGAATAGCGTAACAAATTACATCAAATGGCAAGTGTACAGCTGTTCAACCGCGAAATACTTTACATGTGTGTTAAATAGTTACGAAATGTTTCATACGTGTGTCAGAGAGATGTGTACGAATATGTCAAAAGTGTGTTTTGTACCACTACTCATCCCCTTGCAATATAAACGAAAATGTCACATGTCAAAAAGTAGAAGAGAGCATATACATGTATGTGAAAATTGTGTAATACGAAAACGTATCACATTTCATGCCACTCAAGAAGATAGGCAAAGAAAACGATAATTGGCTTAGCCTGAATAGGACCAAAATACAAGCAAAAGGATGGCAGGACATACACAAGATTTCACATGTGCGTCCAGACTGGCCATTCAACAGACAAGCTGACTAGAGTATACCCTCTTCGAACAAAATTTTATTATACAATTGATAGAACTAGAAGTCCAACAAATAACCTGCACAGTGTTCGTACTTTTATACTTTTCAGCCAGCCGGTTCAAAGACTTAAAAGTTGCATTTAAGATCAGCTGGCATATCAACAGCTGTTTCATTAACTTTATTTACAATAACTTGATGATAATCACAAAGTTTGTGCTAGTATATGGACAAGCAATCAAGTGATCAAAGCGTTTCAAAACATGTGAAATGAGAGATCAAAACAACTCATTTCACGTATAAATTATTTTTTTATAGAAGTATGCATTTCAAATGTATTTTCTCAGATTTTGTTAGTGATACCAGCTTGTAGAAGAATAAATCATTATATGTATTGATTTTATAATATAAAGTTACAAGGTGAAATACACACACTCGTCCAGAATGGAAATGTATTCGATGGTCACGCGTTACATTAAATTTTATTGATATCGACAGCACAAAACAATTATGTAATATTTTGAAAATGGCCAAGAAAGTGCTGTATAACATTTTGTGGGTGAGTTTAAGAGAGGTTTACATGTATATCATATGGCAACGAATGGGAGATTCGTTTTATTACGTGACTAAACGCATTAAAATAAACGAAAATAAACTTGTTTACACAACTTGTTTACGCGCACATCCATGCGACATTTCCTTATGGACTTTAAAGACAAAAATGACGCCACAACGATGTTATATTACACGTGTGTAATATTAAAAATTCTAACTCGACTCACACTATTCCCTTGTCAAATGACGTCAGGAAAATTACTTTTACGTTCAATATAGTTCAACATTTTTTATCAATGTTCGTTTTTTATAATAAAGCTTATTTTGGGCACATAAATTAATTGTATTTTTCAATCCCTTTAATCCCAGCAAACAATATCCGAGAGTAGAGAGTTTTGTAGAAGTATCTCTACACCAAATCTCTTAGATAAATGAAACGATTTTAAAACAGACGTGTGAACTGTATAGCATTGTAGGAATCCTGGAAGTGGACCTCTATTCGGTGAATTACACACCAGTAATTGAGGAGAATTATGCTGCGAATAAAATAATGATCATATGATCCATATGATGTCTGAATAGTCAGGAAATAATATGTTATGAGATTCTTATTAAATATTTTCACAATCATAACATTAGAAATAAGATATAAATTTTAGTAGTCAAAATAGCAAAACATACACACTATGTATTATTTTAACATGTTATATGAATTATTACTTTTTAGTTGTATGAATTATTTCAAATATGTTATATGAACAGCGCGTTAAATGATTTATTCTTGATGGGTTATATTAATTATTTCTTATAGTTTATATGAATTATTTCTAATGAGTTATGTGAAATGTTTCTAACGTACTGGCTATTTGTCATTCACAGAGATATTAGAAATAACAGTTTAGACAGCGTTCAACGGGGTGTTCTGTATTTACATAATCTGCAAGAGTTGTAAGTATAAGGTCTGATGTATTGTTGTTCTTTCATCAAAATTTAAAAAAAAATCTAAAACCATTTTGATCAGCATAGTATATAAATTTGTAAAAAGAATTGAAACAAATTTTTTTATATGTTTACAAGAGTATAAAAGAGTTCATACTTTCTCTAAATAATCTTTACAAATAAAGTTGTTGTTCATTTGCCAAAATATTTGTCAAAATAAAACGCGAGTGCATTTCGTCTGCAATTTAAAGAAAGGAATCAATGAATTTAACGCAACGGCACTTAAAATACAGGCGACAGCACTTAAAAGGCGGACATTTTTTATTCACTTAGGAGCACATTGATGAAAAGCTTACTTATCTTCTGCTGAAAAGTGATAAAGGTGATAATGGCACTGTCTTAATAGCGTTAATGTTTACTCTGACTTGTGAAAATACTTTAGAGTACAGTATAGATGACAACAATTATAAAACGCAATACTTGACCTCTATACTCTAATCAGCCCCTCCCCTTCCCCCTCTCCCAATACCCATCTACACATATTGAAAAAAGTGAAAATTTCAGTTAAAAGATTTTTACATTCCAATTGTTTAAAGTAATGGATTTCTTAACTTCAATAGTCAGAATTTGGTTTTTTAATGTAGATAAAAATTTATTTCTCAACTCTCTGCTAGGAGTTAATTGTCCGATAGGTCAAGAGTAAGCTTATAAATCTGCAGACTTAGATTGACTTTAGTAGAAATGTCTATAAAGCTACATGCACTTTATTGAAGATATATATAAGTGAAGTAAAATATTTGACAAGAAATCAATCAAATGCAAACAGTCATTAGTTTAGAAATGCAAGCATTGTATTTGCCAAAATAACACAAAGACGTTCATTTGCAATAGTTTTAAAATGCCGTCCATAGCAGAGTCGTTACCACTTGTCCCTCACAGCTGAGGGTTTCAATCCCGACTAGGCTTTTGGATTCTTTCATATAAGAGTGCTATCCAGCTCGCTTATGAAACGACGGTAGTTCTACTCAGGTGCCCGTTCATATCTAAAATGATATATGGAGGGGCACATGAGGTTTTCCTCCACAGTATCGCTGGAAAGTCGCTATATAACATTTACTTGCTGTTGCGACCTATAACCTAACTAAAAAAATACAACGGCTCCTTTAATGTAGCTTACAATCTTTACGCACATAATAAGTTTATAAATTCGCTTCTATTTTCATTTTAAGTAATTGAATTCGTTTATAACAGCACAAAACTCCATTGAAGCGCTTGCTTCTTTAATTATCTAAAAGGAATAACTGACTGTGTAACAGCTTTATCATCGTTAGGTTGCTGTGTATGTCGTGTAAACGTCTTCACAACATTATGTTCTTCAACAGATAAAAACATATTGAAATACTTTCTGTTTTTCCAATTAATTCAAACAGTGTACATCAATCAAAATTAGCCATTTTATTTCCAGGCACATCAGTTGGAACAATTTAACAACGCTTCCAGTGGAATTGTCTCCCCTTATAGAAAATGTATCCTTCAACATGTAAGAAACAAATTTTTTTTTAAAAAAGGTTCACAAATATAACGTTTTAGCGATTTCAGACAACACTCATTAATATTGTCGCTTTGCACTCATTTCTTTTCATCTTTCAGACTCAAGGGCGATACTTCATGCATTTTCTAAATACTTAATCATATTAAATGTAACACTTAAAAATATTTTCATGAAACAATCTGTATAGATCACGAATAAATGGTACACTATTGAACGATACGGCGGTGAATAAACTATAGTTTTTCATAGTACATGTATTTCCGTGTGAAATTGATTATTTTAGTTGCCAAGATATAGCATACACAAAACAAGAATTTAAACACAAAGACAATTGCTTATAAGATAAAAAAACAAGTTTAGAAATACGAATTATTTATGAATCTTGATTAATTCTAGAGCACTTGGAAATAATCCATGGCATTGCGGTTGTAATCTAAAATGGCTTATATCTTGGGTAAAGATGGGTAATACAAAAGAGGAAATTTTCTGCGAAACTCCCCAGTACGTGAACATGAGCTTATTCGATGTTGGTGGACTTGATTGCACAGAATTGGTTAACACAGGTAGATTGTACCCCTCAATTGTTGATCTAGTTATTGATTGTTTGATTGATTTGATTGATTTGATTGATTGATTGATTTTAATCTGTTCGTTGATTGATTGATTTATTGATTTTTATCATGTTATCAGTTTCTATGACCATTGAGTATCGTCATATTACGGAAACAATTCAGATTGTTCTACGCATCGTTAAAAGGATGAATTACATCCGTTTTTCCAGACTAATTGGGATCCGATTTACACAGTTTTGCTTCTTTATCCATAGTACATTTTGCTAGAAAATTGCTGAAAATTGGATGCCTTGAATAACTTGTAAATGTCCTATGAAAATAATGAATTTTCCCAATATCAGAGGCATGACTTTTCTCAGATATACATGGAATTCTTGTATTCTCCACGATTTAATTTAGTGTTGATTTTAAAGGTTGTCGTCCCTGAGGCTTTGATTTGGTCCTATCGACGATCTGGTGCGCTCCAAGCATGCGTCTATGGTGTTTCTATTGAATCTTTGGCCGCCCTAGGGAACATACCTAAGGTCGGCTTTTTCAGGGCGTCCGAGGAGGCTAGAACAGCATAGGGTCGCAACAGTCGCCGCATAAAACTTACTTGAAACATAGCAGAAAAACTTAGTATGGCTAGCTGACAAAAAAAAGACGTCAGGGTTCCTTTTCCGACTTTTGGCGTATACCAAAAGATATATGTTTAGGTCGTCATAGGAACACTTTGTCAGTATGATGAGCCTAAACGATATAAATCAGTTGTCAATAAGTTCAAAAGTATGACAAATAACTTTACTATAACCATTCAAGGATACTCTTATAATGTATTATTCTTATAATTTCAGCTTTACATAGATCAGGCTACATTGTTCTTACAGTTGTTCTCATTCTGGTCGTCATAACAACGTGTGCAACTTTCTTTTACCTTTGTATTTGGAACAAAAAGGGCAAGTCAATGAAAAGACCAATTAGGGTATGAGATATTTTCCTAAAAATCTCGATAGTGTATAAATATTATTTAATTGTTTTGTTCCAGCGAAAGTTTAATGAGTCGCGAAATACATTTTTTTATGAAATATCAGTTAACGACAGTAATTGAGTACTGATATAATATTTATGATCGGCTTTGTGTTTAATTATCTTTACTTTGGCATTGATGATTTATTTTCTCTTTACATTAAGGTTTCGTATTATCATTGTTTAGATGTCAGCTTTTACATAAAGTCAGAAACTAAATTAATAAACAAGGTATTATTGTTTTGTGTTGATTGGCAAACATTTGACTTGATCAAATGAGTTTATTTTATTATCTTATTAACGTGTTTTGCACATAATGATATTAATTGATGACTGAAGAAAAAAATCATTATAAATAATTTTGTCACCTATACAGCAATCGTTAATATATATTTAAACTCGCCATCGTAGCCGAAATTAATCAATTACGCAACTAACATTCTACATTTAAAATTCTAAATAATATATAAACCCAACTTGAGAGTCTTTTTGTTTTGGCGGTTGAGTTCATCGTTTGTTTTGAAAGTAACCCTTACCCTGCTAAATTTCTCGAATTTCAATTACGACAATAACATTTAACATTTTAGGGAAATTTCTAAATATGTATATACTGAAAAGCGGCCAGTGCCAATCTTGATGAGTCTGTTTCTGTTCTTGGTCTGCTCTGGTTGCATTGGTAGACCCTGTTTCCAGGGTTTGTTTTTAAACCGTATCATCTTGTTACTATAATTCAAAGATTGATGTCCTTATTAGTTCAAAGAAAATCATTTATCAAATGTGACAGAGTTCCTATAGCAACCAAACATTCTGTCTCCGGAATTTAAACAAAAATAGAGACATGTCTCTGAAACTAGATATAATTATCTCGCAAGGAAATTAAGGACTAAAGAAGTTCCTTTCAATGTACAATTTATAACTGCTTATCGCCATTACAGCCTAGCAAAAGGTTAGATTATTATACATGCTTTGATCTAAAATATGCCTGTAAGAAATATAAAATTAAATCATAACTATATTGAAATTACTAGTAGATGACAAAGTGTCATTAAAAAGGCTAGATAACACTAAGAGAAGCCCATGCATCATATTTTATGTTTCCACAAAGTCTTCCTTTAAATACACAAGAAGATTACTTACTCTGTTTCTCCTGAGTCCTTTCTGTTAGTAAGGCTATAGATTCAGTCTGTCTGTAATTATACTTGTTCAAGCCTTTTAATTTCTATGATTGCAGATGATAGTGAATGGGCAATATTATATACCACAATCGGACAATGACAGTTCCGACGTTACAACAATAACACTATCCCAATCACAGTATATGTCTACAGATTGTCAGAGTCCCAACAAAAAGGTATTTTCTTATTGACCAGATTTTTTTCTCGTTGACATGTGTATCACCTAAACAAAACTAGAAGATTCAATGAATTTTCTTTACATTAGATGCGCGTTTGATTGCAGACAGCCGTACTGAGTATATATTCTTCAAAACTGGGTTATTTTGTAATAATAATTATTCCGTATAAATCCTCATACTGGAAATAGTTAAACTTTTTACTCATCGTTTTAAAGATACTCAAACTAAATTATTGTGTTTTAATTATCGTTGATAAGATATTTTTGTATACCAATTAAGCTAAATCATCAAGTTAAACTCATCGTTGATAAAATACTCAAAATACTCGAATATATTAATTTAAATTAATCATTGATTTAACAATTTAAACTCTGCAGAATGTAAAGAAAATACAATTCCACGAGAAGAATATCACGGGGTTATTACGACTAGGTAAACGAATTGGTCGTGGCGCATTTGGAGACGTGTTTGAAGGTCTAACAGCAGAATCAAATAGTTCATTATGGAAAAGAGTAGCTATTAAAAGAATCAGAGGTGAATGTGTTTACTCTTTTTATATTTTATATTAAGCCAATTAAGCAAAGATTGTTATTATTGTTTGTTTTTCATGTTGTTGTTGTTTTTTAGGGGTGTGGTTTTGTTGTTGTTGTTTTTTATTTCTTTGTAGGTGGTCTATTACAAAATTCAGAACGTCAATGATTGATTAAACAAGAAAAATATTACATACTTTCGTATGTAATATAGGTACGATTGCATACTACTTTTTGTGAAGACTTTTTATGCTTGCTGCATTATAGGTGTAATGTAAAATGAACAAACATGTCATGAGATATTTTATATCTTTAAACATTTTCATGGAATGTAATTAATGTATCATCATATTAAAGTTGCATGCCTTCAGATGAGAAAAATGATTTCAAGGAAAAAAAATATGAAAAGAAAATTAACGGTCAATTGACTGCTTTGAAGCATAATCACAGAATAAAATTACAGGAAATTATAAAACTTTTTAATACACTAAATGTAGGATTTCATTGTAAGTCATAGTCGCAGATTTGAGATATGATTATTTATTCATATTAACATCATTATTGGTTATATATTGATAAAAAAAACCCGAAAGACACATTTTGTAAATATTTATTACAATAAAATATGAAAAAGGTAGTTTCTATCGAGGTTAGCTATATCTATAATTCCCGCGCTAAGTCGCGGTGGTGCTTGGGATAATCACTATACTGTAAATGGCAGCCATTTTACGATACGAAAATGCCTGGCCCTCCTCGGACAGTTTAACCTGCCGAAAAGATATGAAAAAATACTTGCAATTCAAAGTTTGTTTGCTACATAAAGATTATCGATTTACTTTTTGCAAACCTTTTCTCTGCCTGATTGTAATAATATTGATGTGTTTTCATTGGCTTAAACCGTCACGTTATCAATACACATAAAGGTGTGAACTAATTTCGTGTTCATTAAAATTATTCCGTTAATAGACATATAACAATCTTATTTACAAATGAATTGATAAAACAACAATCCCAGAAGCATTTAAGATAATAACAATCATTGGAAAAAAATGAATGCATATAAATTGTAAATTTGTGTATGACAACTCACCCCCTAAACAAAACATAGTAGACTCAACCAAAACAAGCGCCTGCTTCTTAACCTAACTATGTAGTTGCATGACCATGATTAGAAATAGCTAGCAAACCAAATGTAAGAGGTAAACCTATTGTAGAAATAATACTATGACCACAGCAGATTTCGTACAGAAAAAGACACGTTTTTACTTTATTATCACTCTAGACATTTTTGTTTTATTTTTCTAAAATATCTTATGTTTTATATCTTCCCGTATATTACATGTTTTTATTATTATGTTTTAACGCTCCCGGTATATCTGTGTTTTATCGCTCCCAGAATATTTTATGTCACCGCAGTATATAATTATCATATTTTATCGCTCGTGAAATATCAAATGTTTAATAATTCCCAGTATATATCATGTTTCATCGCTCCAAATATATTTCATGTTTTAATACGCTTCCTGATTTCATGATTTATCGCTTTACTCTCATTACACTTCACGTTTAAAAACTCCCGGTATATAACTTGTTTCAATAATATATATATATTGCTAAGCACCATAAGTTAATTTTTTATATTATCACAAATATAAAACAGATTTCTTTTCAACTTTTGAAAATTCTGATTCAACAATGTTTTGAGAGAGTTTCCTGATATGAATCCGTGTTGACTAATCCGTTACAACTCGTCTAGGTATCATGGAAAGCATGCAACACAATATTTTCATGCTTTTGATGGGGGTGTACAATGAAATGTCTATTGTTATACGGGCGACATTACCGGTTTATTGTCATTCAGTGGCTTACATTTCTTATATCTGTCACTTCGATATGTCGAATGCTAACATTAGACGGCATTTGAGAGAAACAGACACTTGGGGTGTGGAGCTCAAAACGCCTTTAAAATCCAAATAAAATGTATATTTGTCAATCCCAGAACATGTCTGATCATATATATACATAAAAAAAACTTAAAATAAGCCGTTTTGAAAAAGATAAAAATGTTCGCCGGAAAAAATCCGTGGCGCGGTCTATATACGACAAAGCTGGGGAGCCTGTTTGAATTTCTCGAAGGTTTTGTAAATGGTGTAAAACGGCGATAATCTTGATGTTTATTTTGCCTGTTGCGTTGTTTATATTGATGTTGAAGTTTAAAATTGACCATCATCGTGGAGAATAATATCTTCTGTGTCGATAGACAAAGGGATTATGTGAAAATATTGGAAATGAAATAAAATTTAAAGGCGTTTTGAGCTCTACACCTCAAGTGTCTGTGGATTTACGAAGGTCTGTAGAGATGATGCTGCAGGGGCCACCTTCCGCCAGGTTGGTGCGGCGCTTGGTGTATACCACACTGTCATCACCAGAGCCTTGGAGAGATACCGGCTACACTTGCCAGGAGGTATGAGGTTGGCAAAGGGTCATTAAATATTTTAATATTTATTTCATGTTAAATCCTTCCCAGTATTTATGTTTTCAATCGTTTCAAATCTTTTTCAGACAACGCAGCGTCATATGATTCAGATAATCTTATCACAGAATATCGACATTTAACTGATATTGGGAAGCATCCGAATATAATACAAGTTTTCGGAATAGGAAAACTTGATGGTAACAACAGCTTTATAATCTAATTCATAACAAATTTAAAAATTACATCTCTATTAAGTTTCGAATTGAAATTTGATATATAAACACGAAAAATGCAAACAAATGATGAATTCAATTTCGATATTTTTTCTTTTTTCATACGGTTGCTGGACATTATACTTCCATGAAAATGTTATTTTTTTCCAGATCATTCATGAAAATGACGACCTGACTAGCGTACGCGTATTGATGGCGATTTTTAGTTTCGTTAATATCTTTAAATACAACAACGTACATATTACTTTATTATTTTTTTTATATTCGGTGTACCTGAGACATTTTCCAATCTACTTGTGTCATATTACATTTAATTTAGCAGATGAAACGTAATTGAGATCATTTTACGTGGTAACGCCGAATTCGTGAATGAAGCACTGAAGTAGCTAAATCATATCTTGCCAGTTTCCTATTATTGTTATACGACAGTTGTAATTTGACAAATGTCTTAGTTATATAGAATATGAAAACAAAGTTTTAAATGTGTTCAGTGTACATATTTACTTGACGAAACACAAAAGTCACCTTCAAAACGGTAATCAGATTGTCTTTCTCACCAATGATCTAATAAAGGAACAAATTCCTGAATAAAATGTAATGCTGGTGAAAGTATATTGTCGTTGCGATATGCACTTTATTCTTTTTTTTTGGACCGAGGATAAAATATTTTGGCCTGTTTACTTACTGTATTATACGTTTTGGCAATAGCGTTGCACATATTCGGCGTTACTTTAACGTTAATTGCACAATCCTGCATTTCTGGATATGCACGGTGATAATGTTTTGTCAGCATAATTTTTTGTAACTTTTTTTGTAGGATCGTTGATAATGGTCATGGAATTAGCAGAAAACGGTGATTTGCTGGGTCATCTAAAAGAAATTGAAAAATCTAATCATAGAACTATCCGAAATATGGACTCATCCGAAGAAAAATTTTATTTCATGAACAGGCATCCAAGGTTGTTTGTTTACATGTGGCATATTGCAAAGGGAATGGAATACCTTTCGAATATGAAGGTAAGTTTCGTTAACTAATTATTCCAGGAAAAAAAATCTTTGCATTAAAGCTGTTATTGGTGTGAACGCTTGCAAAGCAAAAAATTAAGATACTGGTGATTTTTATGGACGGCTAATACGTTTTATATTTGATATTATCTGTAACATTTACATAAAAGTGATGAATAATAAATACACAGTTGACTTTAATCTGCATTTGTTATTAACTTACACGAACTAAACATTTCCTAGAATTCATTGCAGTGTTTTTTTGTAACGTGATTTCAGGTGGTACATCGAGATCTTGCAGCCAGGAATATATTGTTAGCTGCCGGAAATATCGCTAAATTATCAGACTTTGGTTTGTCACGTGATGTCTACGAAAACGGCTACTATTATCAAAATTCAAAGGTCTGCTTCTTTAAAACATATGCAAGAAAGCGACAATGCAACAAAGAAAAACAAAAGCAAAATACGAAGTAAAAAAAATAATACAGTGAAAAAAAAATAAAACGAAGAAGAAAATATGCAAAAAAGCAAAGACATGACAAATAAGAGACATATTAAATCCTGTACAAATTGTTAAATCATAAACCTATTCTCACATTTTTAATACCAAGTATTTTATTAACACATGAACCATGTTTTAACCAATATCTTGTAGCGCGGCTAAAGTAAATTTTGAAAGAATGTTTACTGTTATTCAAAACCAACTAATTTCTAATCATACAGGGAAGACTACCATACAAATGGATGGGCCCTGAAACATTATCCAATGGAAAATTTACATCAAGAAGCGATGTCTGGTCATATGGTGTACTACTATGGGAAATAGTGACATTGGGCAGCAGTCCGTACCCTGGCATTCCTCCAGATATGCTCATCAATATGTACAAATCAAAATACATCATGCCTCAGCCGCCATTATGTCCAGACAGCATGTACGTTTTAACACCATTCGATCGTTATTCCATTCGTTCATTCCTTCATTTATTCATTCATCTCTTTGTTTATATTAGATCGTAGTGTCGCTATTAAGATGCAATGTAACCTTTCAGAATCCTGTTTTAGTTTAACTAATGATGCAGGTCCCATATGCCCATTTCTATGTAAGTTTTAAGTCGGTTTAAATATCTAAATATGTTTTGGATATTCGTAGATACAAAAAAGGTCATTGCTTAATTAAGATTAAATTGACACACATTCCATATTTTTCTGTTTTTCTGTTTTTACCATATCTTCTTTATAACTTATGAGTTTTTATTTAAAACTTAAAATATACATTCATAACGGACATTCATATCATATATGACAAGGTTAATAACTCAAAAATAGTTCTTATTCACATCAGGAATTACTTCACACTAAACAAAGACACGTGTTCTTTGTTTGGTAGGCAAATGACAGAAAAGGACGAACGCGGAACCTGTTTGCCTAATCTATCATTTCCACGACTTTACTCTTTTGATTGATATTTTATGTCGCATTCTTTCTTGACTGAAACCTGTCTTACATTGAGATTTCTGCATTCCTTTTCTCAACTTCTTATTGTCTACCTTTATGTTTCATTATTTTAAAAGAGAAAAATAACGCCCAAACTATTTATAACATGTTTTTTTTCAATAATCATACACTTCAATAGATTCTGATTCTGTTTTTTTACCCCTAATCCTAGATCTGGCGAAATCTTGGCATGAATGACCAATGTTCATTCTGTCTTTAGATTTTGAATATTTAAGGATCAACTCCTAAAAACTTTAGCCAGGAGGTAACCAGGACAGTTGGTTTAAAGTTCATATATATATCAATAAGATGCACAATAAAAGGTTTATGTTTATTTTTTTAGTTATTCTGTAATGAAAGATTGTTGGAAACACATTCCAGAGGATAGAACAGATTTCACTTCACTTGTTGAAAGGTTAGACAAGCTGGTCCAGACATTTTCAAAAAAGGTAACAAAACACAACAATAACATTTTAAGCCAAAAATTGGCTCTCATGAATTGTTTATCTGCCATTTTAATCAAATCTAAATGTTTTAATTAGATTTCCCATACGTGTAGTCCTGTTTAGGTACCTCCGGTGCAATCCATTTGTTGACTACACTACATACACATTTTCATTCATTCATTGGTCGTTTTTGATATTTTATTATTTCTGCTTATGTTTCGTATGTATATATTTTGTGACTTTGAATGTTTTCAGCAATATATGGATATTTCTTTCGACCAAGGAGGCCAGAAGGTGTCACTGGTGAACGGTGACGTAACACCAGACTGAATATTGGAACAATTTACCATTTCAATGCAGAAGAACAATAAAATATCAATTGGATGGAATGGATTTATCATTTTTACTTTTTTTTTCAATGAGGCAACTTGATTTTGAAGAAAGGATATTCACTTAATTGTAAATGCAATCCAATACATACATTATAATATCAACAAAAGTGCAAAAATAAATGTTTCATTAGATATGAACATAAGTGTCACCTAATTTGTTAAAGTAATTGCAAATAATGGGTATGTTACCTTGAAATATTATTTTGTCTGCAATGATATTTTTCAATGACATCTAAACATTAATTGGTTATATGGATTGTTATAAATATATAGGAGCTAAAAGGTGTATTATTCGAGTACATGATTTATCTGTGCATGTATTAAATAATTTTATCAATTCTATTTCTTTCGGTTATGTTTACTGCCGCGTACTCTAGCCCATAATACGACACAGTCTACATGTTTTTTTTGTGTGAGAAGTGCATGATACAATAAATGCCACATTTAAAAGGCGACCCAGGTTCTTTTACATGCAGATGTAGTCCCAAACACACCAACAGCTCCCGTAAAGAATCTGGAGAAAGTGTGATCCCTCGGAAGCATTAATCACAACAAAACTAAATGAAAATTGCTGACTTAGTTTAATTGAGTCTTTACATGAAGGACAATGAAAGAAGTGTATCATCCAGTAAGTCAGTATGTGCATTTATATATAAATTGTTACATTACACTGATTTTTTATTGTGCCTTTTTATTGTAAATCAAGAACATTAAATAATAAATGATACTTTTCATAACTGTTAACAGTTAGCGCAAACTGTATTTTGTATGAGATATATTACTTTTGCGACTTCATAGGGTATTTGATTTTGAACTTATAGCAAACATAAACCAGCCTAATTGATGATAAAATTTATAGATTATTTAAGGAATATCAAATTAGCCGCGTCACGACAAAACCATCATAATGGGTTTGAGACCAGCATGGATCCAGACCAGCCTGCGCAATTGCGCAGTCTGATCAGAATCCATGCTGGTCGCTATGAGTTTCTCTACATGCTATAGGGTTTGTAAGCGAAGAGCATGGTTCCTGATCAGACTGCGCGGAGGCGCAGGCTGGTCTGGATCCATGCTGGTCGCAAACCCATTATGTTGGTTTTGTCATGGCGCGGCTCATACATTCTGAGATAGAATTTTTGAAGATGCTTCTTATGAATCAATTTTGAGAACATAAAGGACATTTACGAAAGAAACAACAATTATATTCAATATTATGTATTTATGTCATAACATTTTATAACTTAAAACGAGACATTATTATAGAATTATTTTTGTTATTAAATGTGCGTGAAAATGTTAAAGGGTAACGTTTTGTATTTTCTTTCTCCCTATCTCCGTGTGGTGTTCATTACTTAACCAGAATAGAATATACACTAAATGAGCTATTGAAATTGCCCAATGTTCGTCTTCATTGATTCGTTCGGCTGTCTGTTCTTATGTCCGCCTATAAACATATTTTCATCACGATTTATCCTTGCTCAAAAGGATTATGCATCTTCACTTGTCACACTCTTTTTCAAATGTTAACCCGTGTTTGAAGTTTCAGAAACCTAACATCTGTATAGTTATATATGTGTTGAAAATTTCACTTTGTTGAAAACCTTATTTCATTGACACCCTATTTACCCTTGTGTCGGAAGGGTTGCCTTTACGGGTTGAGGTATCAGCATTGCAGCCACCGTTTAACTCTGCAGGATCGTAAGAGGTGAATAAATGGGTTCGGATTATTGGAGTCTATGCATCTCTTAGCTCCAGCAGATAAGGTGTTTTGAGCCGTCGTTAAGTTTGTAGCCAGAATAATTTTCCCACCATATGACATGAACTGAGTTTTGTGCCGTAAAACTTAACCAAAAAAAAAGAAACCCTATTGTTTGGATAATCATCCACCAGGATTGTTCGATACAGTAAGAATTATTCCCAGCTATCAGTTTACTTAGATTATTCAAACTAGTTTGATTTATAAAAATATAACCCTGAGAAAAGGGATGGGGTTGTGTTTCCCTATACGGAAAAACAATGCAACATCAGAACAAAGATCAAGAAAGTAAAGGAGGCATTCAATATAGTTTGAATGGCCAACGTAAGGATGTCCGTGGTTGACTGCTTATTGTTGTTGACTTCGAATCACTTGAACCTCACCATTATGGATTCTAATGCTGCCGTGCAGTTGGGATCTTTTAGCGTGAGAAAGCTATCTAGCTAGCTTATAGGCCGTCGGCGGTTCTACTCTGATAAAGTAATGCATTAGGGCATCTAAGATGTTTTTTAACAGTTTAGCTGGAAAGTCGCCATATAATATTTCAAAGTGTCGGTGTGAACCGGCAAAGCCGACAAGCAGAATTTGGCAACAAAAATTATGTAACCGTTCTGTTCATAGCGAAGTCTGAAAGTTTTAAAATGAATTTATTCCACATTTCGAAAATGCAACGCACCATGCACGTACTTGCTATTTTTTGTCTTTGGTCTTTCATGGATTGACTTAGGTCCTTGAATGTACCTTTAGGTCTTCCAGTCAAAACGTTTTTCTCTCGACGAAAAAATCTGTTAAATATCTTATAATGGATTTAGGAAAAGTTTCATGCTTATCATATAAATGTAAACGTTTTACTTCTGAAGAACTGTTAAACCTCTGTTTTATAATGTTTAATAAAGAATGTCTGATGCCAATCATTTGAAAAGGCCTAAAGGTACCCAAAAAAAAGCTTTTGAGAACTTACATTGATGCCATTTTAGACTTAATGGGCCTTTGGCCTGTAAATTTATAAAAGAATGTAAGTAGTCACATTTAACTTGACTTCCACTCAGAGGAAAGAGAACAATTTTACAATACAAACATGTATCAAACAGCACATTTTAACAAACTATCATTTATATCTTATTGCACTTCAATAAAATAAATCTTTCAATTATTTCATCGTGCAATGAGGTTTTTCTACTAGTTTACACTAATGGTTTAATGGGTTTCATGAGTTTGAATAAATACAATTTGTAAATCTATTTGCGTAATATGTTTTCTTTGCAACTTAAAACAAACTTCTACCTAAAAGAGACGAATCGTCGTAGAAAATCGAAATTCGAATTTGAAAACATTTGCATAGAAATGGCTTTAGAACGAGTTTTTTAAACAAATTTGGAAAAAAAAGAAACACTTAAAGCGGAGAAAGACACGATATGTTTTTTTAATTTTGCATACGAAACCACAATCTCCCTTTGAACGTCGTACTTCTCCGGTTATTAGCAAGGTCATTGAACGTTTATAAAGTATTGAGATTTTATATGTAAAACAACATACATTAGTTACATTATATGTCAAACAATTTTCAAAACAACTTTCGGTCGACAATATAATATCGTGTTTGAATTGTTCAAGGGTATTGTGGCGTTAATGGAAAGATATAGAGGATATTTGTTTGTTTGTGTGTAAGATGAAATTTTATTTCATCGAGTGGGCTTTAAAAACAGTATTCTCACGAGTGGCGAAGCCACGAGTGAGAATACTGTTTTTAAAGTTCACGAGATGAAATAAAATTACATCTTACACAACAAACAGACAAATTTTCTTTTTATTTTATGCTTAAAAACAAGTTAAAACGAAATTTCCATAATTTTAACGTTAATATTAAAACTGTTTCCCCCATTGAGAGCCCCATTTACTCGGAATTTCTCATTAAAAAAAAAGAAGTCTTGAGCTGAAAAATAAGTCCGCCAATCAACATTAAATGACGGTGATATTTATTAATTTTATTGAAAAAATATGAATGATCGCTTGTTTTGATAATAAAAACAAACAATTCTTGTAGGAGAAAAAGTCCAACCATCCATCCATATTTCTGTTACTTAGTGCGAATTTATATTAGACCTGGCTTTGTAAATTGTAAGCGGCAGCCATTTTTTAAAGTTGTGTATTTCATGGGAGGAAAATAATTGTGTAAGATTCAGAGGGATATAATTTGGATTTGTTAGTCATACACATTTTTAAAAGAAAGAAAACCTATTTGAGGATTGTAACAGACAAAAAATAAGTGTTGACAGATGTGAAAACATTCAGAAAAGGAGCTAGGAAAATGGAAAACTTGGAAACCTGCTCAAGAACGCTGGGTTGATTTAACTTATTCTTCGAGTTATGGCTGTCAATGCTTTCAATTTTTCATAAAGCATAGGGCAGTTATTGCTCGTAGGATACTTTAATATGCCCAAATGTCATCAAGAGCAGTTTTGCATGGGGAAGGAATGTATTTTTGAGACTGTCAAAATGAAACAAAAAAACGAAATTTGGTGGTTGGAATTTCATGAATTTGAATGAATAGAAGTAAGTTTTCTTCTTTTTATTACTTTTGACATTTAAGTTATTTATCAATTTCAGTTTTGCTTTTTCTTTAAACAGCCTGACATTGTCAGAATTGTCAGCAAAAATAAAATTGAGTTACCACATGGGGAAAATCTTAAAAAAGTAGTTTCGTCATTGAAAAGAGTGAAATTATATTTTGATAATTTTCACTGTGAAATTACCAAATATAATTTTCACGGATAAATCAGTAATCCACTGAAAAGCATAAAATAAAATGCTGTATTCGTGTTAATCACTGACAGACAATACTTATTTGATTATGCTTTTTAAGTATATTGGTACTTCCGATGATACAACATGCCTTCTACTTTCTAACTTAAATCAATGCTGTAATAAAAAAAACAACATGCTAATTTTCTTTCAAAAGCTTTGTAATTTAAAAACGATTCGTGACGAGGAATTAACATGCAAAGAAAAAGGAGCGTCTTCTTGAAAGTGATTGTGTTCAAGTTTAGGAAATGATTGATCTACAATAAACATAATGATAAACCATCTTACTGTAACTAAGATTTTATATCAGTCTGATATTGAGTCAAAGGTTTTATTTTCTTATTTTTTATCAACTTTTTAAAAAAATATATTTTTATCATTTCATTTAAGACATGATGCTGAAGAATATATTCTGTTATGATATATAAAAAAACTAATTTTCTTTTATTTCCTCATATGATCTTCAAAAGCAATGCTTTAATCATAAGTATCATCATTATAATCACGATCATGTGTATGAAATATGGAGTTCAACAGAATATTATTTGTGACATTCCTCTGTGAAAATATAAGAAATCAGCCATCCTTCGTTATGTACTTTTAATACTATTAGTAATGGCATTGAATAAAATAGATAAATACAGAATCCCTAAAGAAAGCCCAACACGACAAAATTGAAAATGTTGCAGGCTCGGTTTGATTGAGCCGGTTTATGGACGGTACTGGAAAGTGCAAGTTACCGTCCACGCCCCCTAGAACCGGCTTAAGCAGAATTCAACATTTAAACATGAAATAGTAAAATTTTGAATTTAGAAACATCCGCAGATGTCTTCATACGGCGATGATCATGGAACCTTCAATGTGACACTTCCGTGCCATTCCATGAAAAGCGGCGTATGGTCCCCAAGTAATAAAAAGCGTGTGCCCTAAACGAGAAAACAATGGGTGGAACTAATTAAAATGGAATTTTGAAAGGGGATCAGAGGTTATGAAGCCTGCATATCACAGATACGACGTCAAAAGACAAATTTAAAAAGCAAGCAACATATCCTAAGGGTGATTCAACATTATTCAAGTAGGAATATTGGCACCACCCTACTAGAAAATGCCGAAAAGTTTAAACTAAAAATATCACTAGTACAACAATAATGTCGTGCTGAACGATCGTCAAGGATCGAAAATAAAACATAATTGATTAAATGTACGGGGAGACTTTTAACAGCCGCCACACGGCACAAATAACACGGATGTGACCATAAAATAGATAAATACAGAATCCCTAAAGAAAGCCCAACACGACAAAATTGAAAATGTTGCAGGCTCGGTTTGATTGAGCCGGTCCATGGACGGTACTGGAAAGTGCAAGTTACCGTCAACGCCCCCTAGCACCGGCTTAAGCAGAATTCAACATTTAAACATGAAATAGTAAAATTCTGAATTTAGAAACATCCGCAGATGTCTTCATACGGCGATGATCATGGAACCTTCAATGTGACACTTCCGTGCCATTCCATGAAAAGCGGCGTATGGTCCCCAAGTAATAAAAAGCGTGTGCCCTAAACGAGAAAACAATGGGCGGAACTAATTAAAATGGAATTTTGAAAGGGGATCAGAGGTTATGAAGCCTGCATATCACAGATACGACGTCAAAAGACAAATTTAAAAAGCAGGCAACATATCCTAAGGGTGATTCAACATTATTCAAGTAGGAATATTGGAACCACCCAACTAGAAAATGCCGAAAAGTTTAAACTAAAAATACCACTAGCACAACAATAATGTCGTGCTGAACGATCTTCAAGGATCGAAAATATAACATCATTGATTAAATGTACGGGGAGACTTTTAACAGCCGCCACACGGCACAAATAACACGGATGTGACCATAAAATAGATAAATACAGAATCCCTAAAGAAAGCCCAACACGACAAAATTGAAAATGTTGCAGGCTCGGTTTGATTGAGCCTGTTCATGGACGGTACTGGAAAGTGCAAGTTACCGTCCATGCCCCCTAGCACCGGCTTAAGCAGAATTCAACATTTAAACATGAAATAGTAAAATTCTGAATTTAGTAACATCCGCAGATGTCTTCATACGGCGATGATCATGGAACCTTCAATGTGACACTTCCGTGCCATTCCATGAAAACAAGTAATAAAAAGCGTGTGCCCTAAACGAGAAAACAATGGGCGGAACTAATTAAAATGGAATTTTGAAAGGGGATCAGAGGTTATGAAGCCTGCATATCACAGATACGACGTCAAAAGACAAATTTAAAAAGCAGGCGGTACTGGAAAGTGCAAAGTACCGTCCACGCCCCCTAGCAAGTTTCTCTTAAAAGCATTTAATGTACGTTATGTTTTTCAAGCAGAATATTGAGGTGAATATTATGTTGAAGGTAGCAGTAAATTGTTTTCTTTTAACAAGATGGTTATTTGTGTTGGTGTATTTATTGTTTTTATCTATAGCATAAGATGTAAGCATGACATTTGGAACTTAAACACATATTCACAACACATATTCATTGGTTAGATAACATGTCCATTTAAATTAATATAACATCCATCCATCATTACTGAGCTATTTTCATAAAAAGATCTATTTAAGAATATCTCAACAAATTACAACAAACAGCAGGTGTAAATCAAATGTACATCTTTTTCATGGAAATTTATCATGGACATTGCATGTCAGGAGCAGCGTTCACAAGATTTCACAGGTACATCAACAGACAAGCTGAGACCTGTATACGCTCTTCTTCGAACATGATTTTATTATACCACTAACCGCTCCGATGATACAAGTCGAACAAATAGAAGAAACATATTCTTAGAAAAGAAACAGGTGCAAAGCTCACTTTCTTTTATACATTTCATACTATTAAGAGAGCCAGTTCAAAGATTTAAAAGTTGCATTTAAATTTGATTGTATTTAAGCATTTAAGTTCAGCTGACATATCAACAGCTGTTTGGTTAACTTTATTTACAGTCACATGATGAAAATCACAAAGTTTGTGCTAGTATATGGACAAACAAACTAGTGATCAAAGCGTTTCAAAACACGTGGCAAATCAACTCATTTGGCGTATAGATTATTTGAATAAAATTATGCATTTCAAATGTATTTTCTCAGCTTTGTGTACAATAATTGGCTTTGTAATACCAGCTCGTACATGAATATAAATGTTATCTCTTGATGTTTCATCGACAAGGTCAAACGCACACAATTGTCCAGTATTTATTGGATGGTCATGTGGAACAATTTCAAAGCAGCGTGTAGATGTAGAATAAAACAGTCAGTGAAATGAGTCCGGGAAACTTTCAACTAACATTTTCTTATACGAGTTTGATAAAGTTTGATATCATAAGATTATTTTAATCATGTGACTACATGCATTATTTAAAATAAAAGGTCATGTGATAAATGAAGGTTCCTTTGGGCACATGAATTTATTTCATGCTTCAATGCCCTTGATCCCAGCAAACCTTATCTGAAAGAAAAGGACTTTGTACAAGTATTTCTACACCAATTATGTTAAGGTGAATGACAAAAGAGTAAATAGTGGAGAATGTAAGAGTAAATAGTAGAGCATGTAAACTCCGTCCCTTTCCAGAGTTATTTCAGACAATAGTTCTGAATTATAGGCAGGTAAAAATGGGCATGAACCACTATTTTTCTCCAGTAGTCAAAATTTAAATTGTTTTTTGAAGATTACACCCGTTTCTAATTTCAGTTTCTTTAAGTTGTATTATTTTGTCAAACAAGCAATAAGCTGAATGTGAAATTTTCGTCTGAGGTCTTTGCAATACTGGATACGATATTTGAACAAAACCTATTGGATACAGATTTGTATTTTTTACTAAATAAATTTATTCGCACGTGTTTTCACAAAATGTGTGAGAAATTTGAAAGTATGTTTGGTGAGAAATTTGAAAGTATGTTTGACAAATGTGTAAAATTCGCTGTTTAACAGATCTCTTAAATTAAAAGCAATCAGATTCACTTTGTTTAATTTGTTTATACGAGATACAAAAAATGAGGCATTTGAACTACATTTGAGCCATGTGCATAAATCTAAACTTTAACCATGCACAACTAACGATATCAAGTTTTTCTTATTTCTTTTTGTCTTGATCGTACTTTTTATCTAGAAATTAAATAGAAAACTTAGTAGTCAAAATAACAAACCATAAACATTATGATTGTATTATATGTAACATGTTTTGTAATTTTTTTCATATTTCATATTTCAAAAACATATAAATACAATCATTCACATTTACATACAGCATTTGTAACTAAATACGAGTATAAACATATCCATCTCATTTAAACACACATTCATTAACCAAACATTCACTTATCACAATCAAGAAGCAGACATCACAGACTCAAAAGCAAATAACCAAACGAACAAATAAATACTATTTTCCTATTTCAACAAATGATATAAGGTTGATACGACAAAAACTCTACAAAGAAAACTAATGTAAAAACAAATTTTCAAAAAATAAAGAAAGAAAGAGAATAAACCTAACATTCTTACACTAAAACACACGCATACGCACACACAAGAAAGGAAAAAAGGAGAAAAGGGAATCAGTTTCATTTATTCATTTTTTACGTTTCATGGTTTAATTTAATATTATTGTTTTTGTCATCAGTTAGTTAAAGTGTTAGATAGTTTACTCCATTTTTGTTTGTACGATTCAACTTTATCATTTGACAATGCAAATGCTTCTTCTATATGTATCCTTAACAGCAAAAAGTTTTTAAAAATATCAAAAGTGGGCTTACTTGTTTGGTATTTCATTTTTAAAATGTAATATTTCATTAGAATAATGATATAATTTACTACATTACTATTTATATTGGTTGTAAGCTCTCCAAAAACTACGGAATGCCGTTAGGGCCATCGCATATGAATGTGTTGATCGGAAACGCGATAGTCGATAGTACGATGGTGAAAATGCGAAATCACGAAACTACGATGGTGAAAACGCGAAATTACGATAATGAAAACGCGATAGTACGATGATAAAAACGCGACAGTACGATACTACGATGATGAAAACGGGATAAACTATCGTGTTTTCACCATCGTACTGTCGAGTTTTCACCATCGTAGTTTCGTGATTTCGCGTTTTCATCATCGTACTGTCGAGTATCGCGTTTCAGATAACACAATTCAAAGGCGATGACCCTAACAGCATTCCGAAATGCCGTTAGGGCCATCGCCTATGAATGTGTTGACCTGAAACGCGATAGTCGATAGTACGATGGTGAAAACGCGAAATCACGAAACTACGATGATGAAAACGCGATAGTACGATGGTGAAAACGCGATAGTACGATGATGAAAACACGACAGTACGATGGTGAAAACGCGATAGTACGATGATGAAAACACGACAGTACGACGATGAAAACGCGATAGTACGATGGTGAAAACGCGAAAGTACGATGATGAAAACACGACAGTACGATGATGAAAACGCGAAATCAAGATATTTCGATGGTGAAAACGCAAAAGTACGATGATGAAAACACGATAGTTAATTGTATTATCATCATCGTACTGTCGTATTATCGCGTTTTCGTTATCGTACTGTCGTGTTTTCATCATCGTACTGTCGCGTTTTCAGCATCGTGGTTTCGTGATTTCGCATTTTCATCATCGTACTCTCGAGTATCGTGTTTCAGATCAAACCATTCATAGGCGATGGCCCTAACGGCATTCCGTAAAAAACACTGTTTCTTTACTGTATGAAAAATGAAGATTGACAGACAAAAGAAAAGAATGCAAGTTTGACCCTAAATTTTGCACATTATTACATTCCCAAAATAGATGATGAAGTGTTTCTAAACTACTGCAGCAAAAATCACAAACAATCGAATTGCATAGATTATATTTGAAAAGCATAGTGTTTGTTTCAGTTAGTCTATGGATAAACTTATACTGAAAATTTCTTAACGCCACATCTATAGTACTTTGTAGTGGTAAAGTATATATCTTATTCCAATTCAATTCTATATCTATACCTTTTTATACCCCCAACACAAAATGTGGGGGGGCTATAATGGATTCGCCTTGTCGCGTCGGTCGGTTGGTCAGTCGGTCGGTCGGTGTTTCCGTCCGTCTCCATTTTCGTGTCCGCGCTCTAAATCCTATACCAATTGAAGGATTTTCTTCAAACTTGGCCCAAATGTTCATCTCAACAAGGGGATGTGCAGAACCCATGTTGCCCATGTGTCAGCTCAAGGTCAAGGTCACAATTGAAGGTCAAATATCAAACAATCAAATATTAGACAGCTTGTCGTGTCCGCTCTGTAAGTCCTACACTAATTGAAAGGTTTTCTTCAAACTTGGCTCAAATGTTAACTTCAACAAGGGGATGTGCAGAACCTATGTTGTCCATGTGTCAGCTCTAGGTCAAGGTCACAATTGAAGATCAAATATCAAACAATCAAACATTAGACTTATGTTGTGTCCGCTCTGTAAGTCCTACACTAATTGAAAGATTTTCTTCAAAATTGGCTCAAATGTTCACATCAACAAGGTAATGTGCATAACCTATGTCACCCTTTTGCCGTCTTAAGGTCAAGGTCACACTTGAAGGTCAAACATTGACTTAGAAAATATTCTTAAATTCTAACATGTAGTTGAATATTTCTGAAACTAGAAAAGGTATTTGCTTGAAACTTAAAATATATATGAAGTGTCACAACTAAGATATGCTGATCAAGTTTCATAACTATGTATTGCATTTTAACAAATTTATGTTCCTTTTTAAGTCTTCAAATTTACATACAATCAAATACAATGTATTAGACAATATGCCGCGTCCGCTCTATAAATCCTATACTAATGGAAGAATTTTCTTCAAACTTTGCTCAAATGTTCACATCAACAAGGTTATGTGCATAATCCATGTTACCTTTGTGTCGGCTAAAGGTCAAGGTCACACTTGAAGGTCAAAATTTGACTTAGAAAATGTTCCTAAATTTTAACATGTACTTGAATATTTCTGAAACTAGCACAGGTATTTGCTTGAAACTTAAAAGATATATGAGGTGTCACCGATAAGATATGCAGGTCAAGTTTCATAACTCTGTAGTGCATTTTGACAAAGTTATGCCCCTTTTTAAGTCTTTAAATTTACATACAATCAATACTAGACAATATGTCGTGTCCGCTCTATAAATTCTGTACTTATACGAAAGGATTTTCTTCCAACTTTACTCAAATGTTCACCCCAACTGGGCAATGTGCAGAACCCATCTTACCCTTGTGCCAGCTTAAGGTCATGTTTAGTACATTGGGAAAATGAAAGGTTATTTGTTACTGTTTCGAACATGATTTGACAAAATGTATTTATACTATTACCTGTACAATTAGTCTTTTTTTACCAGAGATAATTTCTTTTTATGTATATGTATTTGTGCCCTTAACCACCTTTCCAAGTCGTCTTCTGTCAAGGACATTGGTGGGGGTATGAATCGCATTCAGCGATAGTTCTAGTTCCCATTGCTCTTCATTTTTATCTTTTACCTTCTCATCATTTTCAAGTTGGATATTATATAAAAGTTTTGTAAATTATATCGATTGATTATATGAATTGTTTCTGATGGGTATATAAATCATTTCTAATGGATCATATTAGTTATTTTAAAGGGTTACATAAATCATTTCTAATGAGTTATATGAATAATTTCTGACTGATTATATGAATAATGGGTTATATTAATTATTTCTAATGAGTTGTATTAGTTATTTGTAATTGATTATATGAGTTATTTCTAATAGTTTTTTGTGAATTATTTCTAACGTACTGAATGTGTGTCTCCCACAGAGATAATTATAAGAAATAACAGTTCAGCCAGCGTCCAACAGGTTGTTCTGTATTTACATTATCTGCAAGAAATTTTCTGGTCCTTCAGGATCATTGATGCCAGCGCTATTAAGTGTTGAGAATTGAGTACCGCTCAAGCCGGTGCTAGGGGGCGTGAGGGATGTCGCACTTATTCATTATCCCTCATGTACAGACTCAATCAAACCGAGTCTGCAATTCTTATGTAATTTTGTTGTGATTAATGCTTCCGAGGGATCACCATGTTTCAAGATTTTTGTAAGATGTGATGTACATGTATCTGTTGTTCTCTTTTTTTATTTAAAGTCAAATTGTCTGAAACCGCCTTGACCTAAAGCGTATTAAATATAATAAAGAATTGGAAACAAAAATTGTATTTGTTCATAATTTAGAAGAAAGTAACAAGTGAATTTCAGGCGACGGCACTTAAAAGGCGGAAATGTTTTCTTCACTAAGAAACGCATTCAATTTGATAAAAAGCTTACTTCTCCTGAAAAGTGATAATGGCATTGTCTTAATAGCGTCACTTGTGTAAGTACTTTAAATGTATAAAGCTATATATATTTCTACAACGTAAATAATTGTATTTTGAAAAGATAAAAGTACTAGAATACTTGTATGAAAGAAAAATGTTGGTATATTTCCTTTTAAAGAGCGAATGGAGAATACATTAAAATCTTTGCTACATTAAATTGCAACATATTTTGACACTGGACAGTTTATTATGTTAACGAACGATATTCATATGATTTAGATAGCAGTGACATTCAATATTACAACTCTTTCGAGAATCTACCATAATATTGTGGAAACAAGATAACTGTACTGCTTGTAAATTATATAAAAAAAATCCTCAGATAACCCTCCGATCCCTTTTCACACACTGAAAATAGAATAAAAATCTATGCCTTTTCTTCGGTTAAAACCTTTCTTCATTTCGACTTTTTCAAAACTCAAAAATGTGGCGTCGATAGTCAGGATTGTTTATTCCAACATTCTGCGAATTTTACTGTCTGAAAACTGGGGATTTTGCTATTAACAGTTCAGACTTCTCACAGCGATTTAGTAGAAATGACAATTACAGAATCAGAATAGACATAAATGAGTGAAGTTAAATATAAGACAAGAAAGCAAACTAATATATTAAACAGTCGTTAGCTAGAGAAGTAAGCATTGTATTTGCGAAAATGACACAAAGGTGGTTATTTATAATAGTTTTTATAATGCAAGAAGCTAACAATGTATAAGCACATACTTGTCTATTGTATAAATTTGCTCCTATACTCATTTAAAGTAATTGAAATAGTGTATAACAACATGAAATTCTGTTTAATCGCTTCCTGTATTCAGATGAAACCAAATGCTTTGACAGCTTCGTTATTTTAATTATCAAACGATATATCTTTAATCATCTAAAACCAAACGATAAATCCTTATAATCTAAAAGCTGTTTAGTAGTTTCTATCATAGTAAAACTGCAGTGTACATTTGTACATCGTGATATTCATGAACAGAAATAGACAGGTTGAATTACTTTTTTACAACACTTATTTTGTTTATCAATCAAAATTAGCCATTTCATTTTCAGGCACATCAGTGAAGACAATTTAACAACGCTTCCAGTGCGATTGTCTCTTATAATATAAAATTGTAGCATTCAGCATGTAAGAAAAACATAAAAAAAGAATTTCTTTTCATTTAAATATTTGCGATTATAAAGCGATTTGTGGTTACATTCATTTACCTTATTACATATTTCCACTTAGCATTCATTTCTATTCATCTTTAAAATTTAAACTCAAGGGCGATAGCTCAGTTAACTTTTCAATACATAACTTGTTAAATCATATTAGATATAACACTTTTACAGTAAGAAAATTATAATACTCTTACAATAAGCATAAAAATAATACTTTTTAGTAGATTACGAATAATCGCCCAATCCAAGTACATGATACGGCGATGAGCTAAACAATGGTTTTCAAAATATCTCCTCGTGAAATTCACAAGATGTAGCATGCATAAAAGAAGTACTAGTATTTAAACATAAAGACAATCGCATATAAATGTTTTATTTAAACACGAGTTCCCTTCTTTTGAATAGAATTGCGAGTTATTCGCGAATCATTATAACTTTTAGAACAGCTGGAAATAAATCAAGGCATTATGGTTGCAAGATAGGGTGGCTTATATCTTCGCTAATGATGGGTAATATAAAAGAGAATATTTTCTGTGACACTCCCCAGAACGTCAACATGAGCTTATTCGATGTAAGCGAACTTGATTGCAAATGCACAGAACTGGTTAGCACAGGTAGATTTTGTATCCCTTATTTCTTAACTTCTCTTCATTATTCATTCATTCATCTATTTATTGATATCATTTGTTTATTTCTATTTATTTGTTTATTTATTTATTTATTTGAAAGGTTAATTTTGATATTTTTGTCATTTTTTCAATATTTGTGAATTAGTTTCTCTATGAACGTTGAGTATCGTCATTTTGCGGAAACAATTCGCGAGAATGATAGCTTTTAGATATATAAAGTGTAATAACATTGTTTTACGAATCGTAAAAAAGGGATATACTACACCCATTTAGTTATCCGACTAAAAAAGATCCGAGTTCAAAAGTAATGCTTCTTATTAAAAGAAAGTTCTTAGTTTAAACTTAAGTAAGTTTGTTCTTAAACAAATCTCCAATATTTTATATTCTGTACTTGAACCATATTATTCTAGACTAATATTATCTATGAAAGTTTCATAAAGCAACGGAAATAAAAGCAGGGCCATCTTGATCTTTTCTTTGTAAACGCGGGGCCTGCATTTACTTTAAATTGAAATAAAAGATGTAAAACTTAGAATTGTTCTTTCAAACTAATACAAAAATGTTCTACTCTCTTCTTATGTAGTAGCCACAGTAAGTGCACACGTTGCATGAACTTTCTTAGAATAGCAAAGATAGCAATATGTTTTCTTTGATACTAGTATACAATCTTCAGACCTACTCAGACTTTTGAAGTTCCTAGAGCGACCAAGGACGCTATGGAAACCCCATGACGGTGTCTGGCTAATGTCTGCTCTGGTTGCATTGGTAGCTAACTATGACTTAAACACCTTTACTGAAAATACGTTTATATTCAGTTTGTAAACGGTATCATCTTGTTACTTTAATTCAAAATTTGTTTTACCTTGTTAATTATTTGGATGAACTTTAATAAAGAAAATCATCAAATGTAACAGAGTTCATATACAACACAGACATTCAGTAGAATATGTTTCTGAACTAGATATTATTATCTTTACTGCAGGAGTTCCTTTCAATATCCAGTTCATAACTGCTTATCGCTATTACACACTAGTAAAAGGTTATTTAATTCAAATAAATATGATATGAACTAAAGTATGCCTGTAAGACATATTTTACAAAAAAAATAAATAAAAGCAATATTGAAATTACTTGTAGATGACACGGATAGAAGCCGACGATTCATATTTCTATATATCACAAAAAACTCTTCATTTCTATACACAATCTTTCCCCGTATCTCTAGAGTCCTTTCCTTTCTGTTATTAAGTCTATGGTTACAATTTGGTTCACCTTATCCATCTTTCTGTGATCTTCTGGGCAATAATGTTGTAATAATGCAATATCAAACAGAACAATTATAACAATATATATTCGGTCATTGAAAAAGCTATTTACCGTAAAGTGATAATAATTATTATAATGTATATTTTAATTATTTGATCATGCAATGAGGTTAACATATCTTGCAATATTTCTAAATTCAAAATTTTCACCATTTTTATGTTAAAATATTGAATTTTGTTCAACCCGGTGCAAGCGGGCGTGGACAGCCATGAAATGCCCCACTCAACCCAACCCTGAACAAAAATTATGTTGGCGTTTTGATTATTCGTTGGGGTTTTCGTTTTTTTTTTTGTTTTTTTTTTCGATTTTGCTCGAATATTTTTTTTAATCTTAAACATATTAATTCAATTTACTAGTAAACGAATACATAGATGATATTCAAGTTTTTTTTCTATAAATACATGATTTATTTTCATCGAGTGGTATGAAAATAAATATTTCATGAGTGGCGGTAGCCACGAGTGAAATATGGTAATTTTCATGCCATAAGATGAAAATAAATCATGTATTTATAGAAAAAACTTGAATTTTCTGTTTATTATATACATTTTTCTCTTTTTTGACATTAAAATTTGAAAGACTTTCCCTTCAATTTTGTGTACTGGCAGAATTTAAAAGAAAGTAGTCCGGCAAGACACCAGTGAAAATACGGAAAATATGTTTCCCTGCAGTGAAAAATAAATTTTTACATTTTGAATTTTTTTTAATTTTTGCATTTTATTTCATCAAATATTTCTTAATATTTCATTTATAAGTATATAATAAATGAGTATACTTGAATGTTAATGGTTATATTATCTCTATACTTTTGAATTTAATTGACTACGGATAAACAATATGTACGAGTATATCTAATAGGCTCGTCTTATCGACAAAACGTTCTTACGGTGACCTAAACAGGTATCCTTTGAAAAACGCCAAAGCCGTAATAGGAAGTCTGACGTCTTTTTTGACAAAAAGCTAATTTCAGCTAGCCGTTTCTCTGGCGTCTTGACATGTTTTGGGAAGGTTACCTGCCAATGCTTTCGCGTCCTTATGGCTTTCAAGCCTCGGACGCCCTAAATACACCAAGCCTCGGCGGTTCAAAATTGTCACTATGCTCCAAGTCCTTATGAGTTGATTGTTTCCTCACTGCCACATGAGGCGTGCTAATCTGACGCTGTTGGAGACATTGAGAGTCATGGTGTAACTATACTTAAGGACAATGAAAACGCACGGTCGGGATAATTGCATTTTAACAAGGAAAATATATTTCTTTTAAATATTTTTTCACAGTTTCATAAAACCGAATGCATTTCGGTCATTTAGATACCAAAGTTATGAAAAATGATTGTATTTTAATGAAGTTATTGCATAATAAAGACACTACCCGAAAAATAAATAGTAACGCTTTTGGCTAATTGTGTTAAGATCATAACAGAAAAACAGATTAAACCAATTTATTGTTACTTAATGAAATGGAATTATTTATTATTTAAACTGTTAATTATTAACTTTTTTTACACCTTTCTAGAAATGTTTATCACAATAAGCAATACAATTTTTTATGAAAATGAATATTAAACTATGCCAATGGTCAGTTTTAGAAATCGTAAAAGCTCACATGGAAAATGCATATACACACTTTTCCTCTATAAAAGGTGCTCAATTTCATACACTACTGAAGACTTGCTAGCAAATTTTATGCAATGGTTCAAAGAAATAACCGCTGGGTAGATTTAGGACAGATTCAGTCTTGTCTGTCTTACAAAGCGCCAACCGTTTTAGTGTCCAACGGTCTACATTTTCTCGACTTCACCAGCGTTTTCGCACTACACTACAGACCGAATGTCGTCAGATTCCACAGACTATAGGCACCGTAAGGTATATGAGGCGACGATGTACATCTGTAAAAGACGCTGATGGAGGACATTGTCGTTTCTAAAGATCCCGACGGTGACATTACGAATAGACATTTATGAGTGACTTTGTTTTGGACTTTCATTTTGTTTTTTACCTTTGTTAAGTCTGCATTTCTGTGATGAAAAAGTGTGATTTTGGGATTTTCACCTTAGGTTCTTCGATTTACTGGTGTACAATTGATTTCAAACATTTTGAATTATTTTCAGTTGTTAAGTTTGCGTTTTGTATTGAAGATATGATATATATCAAATGGAGTCGTTAGTGTTTTGTTTTCATGTAATAAAATGCATATAGAGCGGGCGTGCGTTTTCATTGTCCTTAAGTATAGGATCGTCTATAGACGTCAGTCCGGTCTAAAGATAGTACATCAAGATAATAGATTGCTTTCTTTGCTATTCTAAGAAAGTTCATGCAACGTGTGCACTTACTGCAGCTACTATATAAGAAAAGAGTAGAACATCTTTGTATTATTTTGAACAAAACTTCTAAGTTTGACATATTTTATTTTAATTAAAAGTAAATTCAGGCACCGTCTTCACAAAGAAAAGATCAGGTTGACCTTGATTTTATTTTCATTGCTTTATGAAACTTAAATTGATGATAAAGTCTATAATAATATGGTACAAGTACAAAATATAACATATCGGCGATTTGTTTAAGGACAGACTTAAAGCTTAGGAATGAAAATATAAAGTAACAAAAATTCCTGGATCAAACGGGAAGCAAATTTGAGATCAATATTTTGATAAACTTTAGAACGAGCAAATCTTTTAAAGTAATTAGATTTTCATGAACAAATGCAATATCAAATCCACTTTTCATTTTATACTGAATAGTATTAAATCTATATGAAAGCGAGGCCAGATGTAAGTTACACTGAAGCTTAATTTTAAGTTTGTGGAAAACATAAATTTTTTTGTTTAAAATTAAAACAGCCATCACATGGATTCAGTTGACAAACAACATTGTTTTAATGTAAAATTGTAACCTTAACGTATTTTTATCACGTGAGTTTAGTTTGAAAATGGTTCCTCAAAGGGTAATTTTCATTTTTACAGCGTTTTTTTTCCCAGCTCTTTAATATCATGCAACAAAAAGATTCTTCCAGTAGTTGCTATTATGAAAACTTGCTCCAGACATGTCATTAACCTCGTCCCAAATTCACTTTATAACGCTTTACTGGAACCGCTTGATATTAAGTCTAAATGAGATGAGAATTGATTGAGGTGCCCATGTATATTGGAGAAAAGTCGTGCCTTTGGTATAAGGAAAGTTCTTTATTTTGTATTATATGTTAATAAATAAGTGATTTGATATTGGCCCTGTTATTTGTGCGAGAGCAATCGTTGCCTGACTTATTGCTATTGAGTTTAAAGTTAAAAGAAGAATAGAAATGAATGTTAAGTGGAAATGTGTTATAAATTTCTAAATGAATGTTACCACATGTTGTTCTTACATGCTAAATGATACAAGTTTATAAGAAACAATCCCACCGGAAGCGTTTACTGATGTGCCTGAAAATAAAATGGCTAATTTTGATTGATGAACAATGTCAGTTTTGTTTCAAATTATTTAAAAAAAGGAAGTATTTCAAACTGTCTTTATCTGTTGAAGAATATCACGACGTACAGATGTACACAACAACTTAACCATAAGTTGTTTGTTTGTTTGTTTGTTTGTTTGTTTGTTTCATTTTACGCCTTTTCCCAACAGTATTTCAGTCATATAGGCGGGTTGTTTCCTAACCATCGTTCCTGAAGATTTACACCAGTACTAGACTACCTTCCTCCGCGCTAACCATAAAGAAAGAAAGAAAGAAAGAAAGAAAGAAAGAAAGAAAGATAATGTATAATTAAAATGAACATCGCAGAACTATTGCCTATTTGTGTTTCATACACTGATGGTTAGTTATAGCAAACACTCACCTTGACATGTTATTGCAAGTTATAATTACTTTGGGAAAACGCCTTTTCCTCTCAAAGAAATTATAATTTAGCCAATTCATTCCTTAATTGGCAAATATTGATTATAATATTTCAAAAATTCAATTTGCCGTAAACAGTCATCAAAAGAAACAAACTTTGATTTGATTCTTTTTTTCTTTTTTTACGAATTCATATAATATTCCTTAACAACATAAAGTCAAGGAGAACAATGTTTCCCTGTGAACACCTGACACAGAGGTTGGACACTTGGGTGAGTCACCTTTGGGAGCGATCGCGTGCAATGCGGTTTTTGAAATCATAAAATCAAAAGAAAATTATTTTACAACTTTAAATGTTCAAAATTAGACATAAACGATTAACTTTTGACATGAAAAAACTGGCCAGAATGTTATGGTATATATCATTGAAGTCTTAGATTAGTTAACAGCAAATTTATGTTTACAGTATATTATAAAAACGGGTAATATCTAAATTTCATAAAACTTTATTCAACTTCTCTCATTGGTGGTTCTGTTTATAAAATTTGCAATACAGAAGGTTAGTAGAAGAGCCGCATATTGACCAATATAAGCACACTTTGGCTACATTAAAACACATTTAAGAAATTTCCGGCAAAGAAAAGGTTTAAGATAATACAATACATTACACTTTATTCCACTTTAAACTTTAGAATTTTATAGCAATAACAAAAACATAAATACATGAGAAATGGTTTACACGGGGTATATAAAAACGTACTGTTGGAAATTTACAATTACAATAACGTACGATATTTTATTTTCACTTGTTCATAGAGGAAAACAAATAAGATCATAATAACGTATTTGGCTGACATTTTAATTACTCATAGATAAAAAAGATGTTTAAATAAAATATGAGACTTAATTTTCAATTTAATATATAACAACAATTAACACATCATAAATTTGATTACCTGTCATTTCGTAACTTTAATGCAAATTAAAACAGATAAAACAGAGACATTATATTAGATATAATTTCCGTGGATATGGAGAAGCTTTACGTCATGTCACATTGATTTTCACAGTTTCTATCAGAGTAGACAGTTGGTGCATCAATCCCATTAAATGAGTTGAAGAGAGAAGAAAACGTTTAAAAATATTGGAAACATATACTGTTGTAAGAATTACAAGCTGTTTAATATACATAGGTTACGGTGAATTGTGGTCAATATGGCTATCAGCCATATTAATTTGGTCAAGAGTTGGCAATATGATCCTATAAAAGGGTAAACAGTAACAGCTCTAGATTGTTCTTCGGAAGAAAAATAACTTGTATCAGTTTGTCTAAGCTAGAGTTATTCTGCGCTTAAGTTTTGTGTCCAAAGCTTTATTTGTCTAAAAATATAATCTAAAAGGTTGGCCTTAATATGTCGGTGAAGAAGACCATAATATTAGTTTGCCTTTTTAGTAGACCTAGCTTCTTTTGCTCGTCTTATGAGACGTTGGATGCTATAGCTTCTGAAGAGAGTAATCCTTTGGAATAGGATGATCCCTCTGTGCACGGACTTTAATAATAATTAAATTCCGTGCTCTTTGACCTTGAATGACTTAACATTTAGATGAGTTGTACACCTTGTACCAATCCATATTCCATTTTTAAGACATTTCAGCCGTTTGTTAAAAAAAGTGTTACACTGTGTACTTGTAAAAAGTTGAAAAAGTACAAAGGTGGACTTCTGTCACACCAAATGCTTCCAGCATTACTTACAAATGACAGTGAAGAATTGGTAACCATATTTATCTAGCGCTTCTGCGACTTATGATTCGTCGTCGCTGTTATGTACCCATCGTTTCTGTAAAAAGCATTCGCCAGTGTAGATTATGACCAAAGCGTTACTAAATTTATCAAGCAGATAAGATCTGCTTATGTCTTGATTTATACAAGGAAATCGTTTACTAGCATTGTATGTTGTGTAACAAAATAATGATCTTTTTCACGAAAACCATGTCGGAGATGTAATAGAATGCGTTTATTAAGTTTGTAAAATGCGTCAGGAATCAATGTGACCACGGCTTTAATTACAGCCGTGATGTGACACGGTTAATAGAGGTTTGTAAGGTACACATGTGCATGACAGAAAAATTGGACTGTAATTAGCTAGGTTTTGCTTATCACCCTTCTTTTATAGGGGGTGCATTTGCAGATTATATTTAAAGGTATATAATCCCTTATTAACAATTTCTGAGGAACTCTAGGATAGGCAAAAAGTATAGGTGCCAGTAGTGTTTAAGGGTAAATGCAAAGCTTCTACAATTGGCACTAACTAAGAGGTTTGGCATTGGATGTCCGTTGTTGACGCCAGGTGGCGTGTTATGATTTGCAGTATACATGAACATGCTATTGGGCTTCATTTTTCAGTATATGAGACAATATTAAAAAAAAGACTTACTGTTAAACTCAGGGTGCATTGTTTATATGGTGTCTTGATCTAGTTTTTATTGTTTTCCTTTTAATTTGAGGCGTTGAAGTGTTGCAGAAACTTGTTTTGGATGATTGAGAAGATGCACCAATGCGTCTTCAATATTCTTCAAGTTGTATTATTTTGTCAAACAAGCAATTAGCTGAATGTTAATATGAGGTTTGAGGTCGTTGAAATACGGGATACGACAATTGAACAATACCTATTGCACACATATTTATGATCTTTGATAAGTTAGTAAATATATATGTGTCAGAAATTCGAAAGTATTTTTGATAAGTGAAACGTTTTCGTATGTGAGAAATTTGTTTTTCAACAGAGCTTTTAAATTTAAAACAGTCAGATTCACTTTGAAGAGAAAAAATAGGCTAGGGACTACGTTTGAGCCATGTGCATAAATCTAGATTTAAGCCCTGTATAATTAACAATATTAAGTTTTTTACTTTTTTTTGGATTGTATTAATTATTAATGGGTTACATTAATCATTTCTTATTTCTTAACTTTATGAAATTGATTTTCTATATGTTGGTATATATGAATTATTCGTAATGAATTATATTATTTTAATGGGTGATATGATTTATTTTTAATGAGTTACATTAATGATTTATAGGTTTTATGAATTATTGCTAACATACTTGCTGATTGTTTTCCACAGATATATAAGAAATAACACTTTAAGGAGCGTCCAATAGAAAGTTCTGTAATTACATAACCTGCAAGATTTGTAAGTACAAGATGAGATAGGATTTATATGTATCTCTTCCTTTTTTACATCAAAGTCAAATTGTCTGAAACCGTCTTGAACTGAAGAATATAAAGATGATAAAGAATTGAAACAAAGTTCTTCTTTGCTCATAAGAGGCCATTTATATTTACTTTCACTTAATATTTGTTTTTAAAATCAGTGTTCTTTCAATATAACACATGAGAGCATTTCGTCTTAATTTAGAAAAAAAGGAATCGGATCATTTCGGGCGACGGCACTTAAAATGCAAGCAACAGCATTTAAAAGGCGGAAATGCTTTAAAAGGCGGATAAGAAGTTTACATTACTTCTGCTAAAAACTGATAATGGCATTGTCTTAATAGCATTAAATTTACTGCCCGGTATCAATACTTTAAGTGTATCAAGCTATGTATCTGCTTCTGTATTTACAAAAAGAAAAAATTTAGAAAAAATACCAGATATTATACAATTATTGACTAGTGTGCCATTGAATATGTTGTGATATTCACCGGCTGATGACATATTGACCGTGGCTATCTTTTTTTTTTTTTTTTTTTACTACTTTTTTATTCAGAACTTGAACCAATAATTTTATTATATTTTTCCATTGTATAGTTTGACCAAAATAGTTAATCCTTTATGGTATCATTCTTTAGACCATATTTATGTGGTCCCTAATCCTTTATGGTTGTAATTGTCTATTGTCAAATTTGATCATTATTACCTCATTATGTAAATAAATTGCCTATAGATCCCCCCATTCATCATATTATGTTTGCTTATCATTTTAATGTATGTTAAAATATCTCTTTCAACAATTTACCATAATATTATGGAAACAAAATAACTGTACTGCTCATAGATTATATAAGAATATAGCTGTACACCCTAACATCCATTTTCACACACCGTCAAAGAAAAATCTATGTCGTTTCTTCTGATAAACGTTTTCTATATTTCCACTTTTTGGAAGCTCAAAAATGTTGCATTGATAGTCAGGATTCAATCTTCCAACATTCTGCGAATTGTTACTGTCCGAAAACTGGATACTATAATAACAGTTCAGACTATCACAGAGATTTAGTAGAAATGTCGATGATAAAAAAATAAGAATGGACATAAATGAGTGGTGTAAAAATAATCTTATATAAACAATCGTTAATTTAGAAAAGCAAGCATTGCATTGACACAAAGGTGATTATTTACAATTGTTTTAAAAATGCAACAACTCCCTATAAGTAGCTGACAATTTAAAGCACATACTCGTCTATATTTTAAGTAATTGATATGGTTTATAACAGCACAAAATTCTGATGATCCGCTTCCTGTATTCTAGATGAAACCAAATGCTCTGATAGCTTCGTTTATTTTAATTATCAAATGATAAATCTTTAATCATCTAAAAGCCTTAGCTGTGAAGTAGCTTTAATTATGGTTAAGTTGTTGTGTACATCTGTACGTCGTGATGTTCTTCAACAGATAAAGATAGTTTGAAATACTTCCTTTTTTTTTAAAATAATTTGAAACAAAACTTACACTGTTCATCAATAAAAATTAGCCATTTTATTTTCAGGCACATCAGTAAACGCTTCCAGTGGGAATGTTTCTTATAAACTTGTATCATTCAGCATTAAAAAAAAACATAAAAAAAGAACTTCTTTTCATTAGAATATTAAAAGCGATTTGTGGTAACATTCATTAAAAATTTTATAACACATTTCCACTTTACATTCATTTCTTTTCTTCATTTAACTTTAAACTCAATAGCAATAATTCAGACAACGATTGCTCTCGGACAAATAACAGGGCCAATATCAAATCACTTATTTATTAACATATAATACAAAATAAAGAACTTTCCTTATACCAAAAAGGCACGACTTTTCTCCAATATACATGGGCACCTCAATAAATTCCCATTTCATTTAGACTTAAAATCAAGCGGTTCCAGTAAAGCGTTATAAAGTGAATTTGGGACGAGGTTAATGACATGTCTGGAGCTAGTTTTCATAATAGCAACTACTGGAAGAATTTTCTTAAAAGATTTGGGGTGGGGGATCTAATTACTTTAAAATATTTGCTCGTTCAAAAGTTTATCAAAATATTGATCTCAAATTTGCTTCCCGTTTGATCCAGGAAATTTTGTTACTTTATATATTCATTCCTAAGTTTTAAATCAAGTAAGTCTGTCCTTAAACAAAACGCCGATATTTTATATTTTGTACTTGTACCATATAATTCTAGACTTATGACATCAATTTAAGTTTCATAAAGCAATGGAAAAAAGTCAGGGTCAACATAATGCTTTCTTTGTGAACAGGGGGCCTGTATTTACTTTTAATTGAAATAAAAGATGTAACACTTTTTTGTGTTGTTTAAAATAATACAAAGATGTTCTACTCTCTTCTTAAATAGTTGCCGCAATAAGTGCACACGTTTTATGAACTTTCTCATAATAACAAAGATAGTAATCTATTATCTAGATATATTATCTTCAGACCGGACTGACGTCTATAGACGTTCTAAGAGCGACCAATGACGCTATGATTATACCATGACTTACAATGTCTCCCATAGCTTCTGTTTGGAACGCTTCAGGTGGCATTGAGGACACAATCAACGCATAAGGACTTGGAGCCCAGCGACAATTTTGAACCTCCGAGGCTTGGTGTTTTTCAGGGCGTCCGAGGCTTGAAAGCCATAGGGACGCTAAAGTAATGGCAGGTTACCTTCTCAAAACATGTCGAGACGCCAGAGAAACGGCTAGCTGAAATTAGCTTTTTCTCAAAAAGACTTTGGTGTTTTTCAAAGGATATCTGTTTATGTCACCGTAAGAACGCTTTGTCGATAAGATGAGCCTATTAGATATACTTATGTATATCCGTAGTATATAAATTCAAAAGTATACAGATAATCATTAACATTCAAGTATACTCATTTATTATATACTTATAAATGAAATATTGAGAAACATTGATGAAATAAAATGCGTATTTTCATTTTCCGTATTTTCACTGTAAAAATTTATTTTTCACTGCAGGGAAACATATTTTCCGTATTTTCACTGGTGTCTTGCCGGACTGCTTTCTTTTAAATTCTGCCAGTACACAAAATTGAAAGGAAAGTCTTTCAAATTTTAATGTCAAAAAAGAGAAAAATGTATATAATAAACAGAAAATTCAAGTTTTTTCTATAAATACATGATTTATTTTCATCTAATGGCATGAAAATTACCATATTTCACTCGTGACTACAGCCAATCATTAAAAAATTATTTTCATCCCACTCGATGAAAATAAATCATGAATTTATAGAAAGAACTTGAATATCCTCTCTGTATTATTCTTATAATTTCAGCTTTTCATAGATCAGGCTACATTTGGTCTCATTCCGGTGGTCATAACAACGTGCTCTATGCTTTTTTTAACTAAAAGGAGAGTCAATGGAAAGACCAATTAAGGTATGAGTTGTTTTCCTTAAGACAAGATAGTGTATAATTATATGTTTAATTGTTTTGTTACAGTGAAAGTATAATAAGTCGTTGAATAAGATTGTAAAGAACATTAAATGAGTCCTGATCTAAGATTTATGTTACGTCTTGATTTTAATTATCTTTCCTTTGGAATATATATTTTACATTTTCCTTGATTTAAGGTATCGTATTCTTATCATTTTAGAAGGCGGTGTTTTATATAATGTCAGAAATTAATTATATAGACAAGATAAAATCAGTTTGTGTTCATATTCAAATAGCATACAATAGATTTGATAAAATGAGTTTAGTTTATTATCTAATTGACGTGTTTTGCATACAATGATATTTACTAATGACTGATTTTCATCATTATAAAATACTTTGTCACCTATACAAAATCCGTGAAAATATTTTTAAACTCGATCAAGAAATATCTTGTATGGCATTTGCAACTTCGGTTACTTCAATCACGTCATAACGATAATAAACTAAGGCGATGCTCTATTTTTAGACAAGGGTTAAGTTCATCGTTTGTTTTAAATTTTGCCTTGCCCTGCTTAAATGTCTTGAATTTTAGTGGAAATTTCCAAATATGTACGGACGGAAAAAGCGGACAGTGCCGATCTTGATGAGACGGTGTCTGATCTTGGTCTGCTCTGGTAGCATTGGTAGAACCTGTTACCTCCAGCTGGCTATGAAATAAACACCTTTACTGAAACTACGTTCAAATTCAATTTGTGGACGGTAACATATTGTTACTATAATTCAAATTTTGTTTTATCTTATAAGTTTCTTGGATGAACTTTAAAAAAGAAAATCATCAAATTTAACAAAGTTCATATACCACACAAGCATTCAGTAGAACATGTCTCTGAACTAGACATAATCATCTAGCCAGGAAATTAAGGACTGCAGGAGTTCCTTTCAATATCCAATTGATAACTGCTTATCACTCTAACAGACTAGTAAAAAGTTATTTAATTGAATTATACATGCTATGAACTAGAGTATGCCTGTAAGAAACATTAAAAAAACAGTATTGAAATTACCAGTAGATGACATTGTGTGCTTGATAACACGGACAGAAACGAACTATACATTTTTCTATATTACACAAAAACTCTTCCTTTTTTTCACGTGTAGAGTTCTTTCCTTTCTGTTATTAAGTCTATGGTTACAATTATGTTCACCTTATTCATCTTTTTGTGATCTTTCTGGGCAATAATGTTGCAATTTTGCAATACCAAACAGAACAATTATAACAATATATATTCTTGAAAAACTTATTTACGGTATAGTATAATAAATATTATAATGTATCTTTTAATTATTTGATCATGCAATGATGTAAACACATCTTTGAATGTTTCTACATTTTAATGTTTAAATTTGAACTTTGTTCAAGCCTGTGCTAGCGGGCGTGGACAGCCATGAAATAGCCCACTCAACTCAAGCCTGAAAAAATTCAATGTTGGCGTTTTGATCATTCGTTGGGGATTTCGTTTTTTTTTTTTTTTTTTTTTTTTTTTTTCGATTTTGCTCTAGTAATTTGTTTAAATCTGTTTTTCTTTGCAACTAACTCAATTAGACGAAAACTTGTAAAAAATGGCTTTGGAACGAGATTTTTTAACACACAATTTAAAAACGCTTAAAGAAAAACAATTATTTCTAATTCGTACAAGAAACCTAACATCTCCATTTGAACATAGTATTTCTCCAGTAAGCAAGGTCTGATATTTTATAAAGTAGTGAGAGAGTTTGTTAAAAGCTTCATTAGTTTAATTATATTCTCGGTTTGATTGATGAAGCCAATTGAATTAAAATGTTACATTCATACGTTTTCTTCAATGAACTCAGAGAGTTGCCCTGCAATAACCATTATATTTAATGTCAGAAATTTCTTCATAACAAATAAGATTAACAAGATAAAATGTGTTTCAGATCGTTTGATATATCATACGATTTACTTAAGTACATGATGGTGTAAACGGAAAGATAATGCAGTATTCGGATGATTTATCACGGACAAGAATATTCATATATGCTTTTCAAGTACTTGAGTACTTCATATGTATTTTTATTGAAGTAGCAAAGTACTTTCTGTCTATGATACAATATACCTTCCCTTCCAAATTTGAATATATAACAACCTAGATTGAGATCTAGTGTAGGGCGTGACTAATTTAGAGTGAACAAAGTCGAATATATTTAGATATATGTTTTTACATTATATGGCCTAGTTTTAAATCTTCATCAGTGATAAAGTAATTAATTTTTCAGACAAACATTTTCTTTATATTATTCTGAAATTTAAATCGTGAGGTGTTTTTTCTGTTCGTTTTATATAGATCATGATAAATAAAGAAGTTGGTCGTCTGTTATACTGAATAATATATTCTGTTATATAAAATATATGTTTAATATCTTTTATGTCATCAATTACAGCGACAATTCACGTTTTATAATGTTTGGATTTGTTATCAAAATTGATGATAACTATACATGTTAAGTCAAAAATGACAATTAAACATAATACTTGATCACCAACTTTGTCAATATTCATTTTTTTTCTAAATTGTTGATGTAGGGACTCCTTTATTTTACATTACAAATAGACATTTGGTATAAAGTTATATCTAATGAAATATTTTCATAATATTAATCAACAGTAAAATTATATTAGTTCCATAATGTGGTCGATTATCGAAAGACTTCTAACAAAGAATTTCTCTTTTATTCAATACACAGGAAAAGTTTACGTAAAGATATAAAATTTCGGTGACAAAATATTATTTTGCTATACAAATGTATTAAGAAGAGTTTTATTTCTCTAACAATGATTCCGTGCATGTGTCATTTGCTTTTACAGCAATTTTCTACCGTATTTGTTTTATACAAACATTTTGGGAAGTATTTAACAATAATTTTTTGCAGCAGACTTATAGCTTTATACAGTTTTCAATAAATATATTATGATTACAGCCAAAAATTATCTGTAATCTATTTTAGAATATGGAGTTTAATGTCGTGTGTATGTAGTAGGTAATGGAATTCTGTACTTAAGCTTGATTCAGTCGCTAAACAGCTCTAGAGGATGTCAGCAAAAGAAAGAAAGAAAGAAAGAAAGAAATAAAGAAAGAAAGAAGGAAAGAAAGAAAGGTAATGTATAATTAAAATGAACACCACAGAGCTATTGCTTATTTGTGTTTCATACACTAACATTCACCTTGACATGTTATAGCAAGTTAATTATAATGACTTGGGGAAAACGCCTTTTTTTCAAAGAAATCATCTACGATTTAGCCAATTCATTCCTTAATTAGCAAATATTGATTATAACATTTCAAAAATTCAATTTGCCGCAAACAGTCATCAAAAGAAACAAATTTTGATTTGATTCGTTTTTTCTTTATTTACGAATTCATATAATATTCCTTAGCAACATGAAGTCAACGACGAAAAGTTTTCCATGGTAAGGTTGGGCACGTGGATGAGCCACCTTTGGGAGCTATCGCGTGCAATGTGGTTTTTGAAATCATAAAATCATAAGAAAACTCATTAACAACTTCAGATGTTCAAAACTAGACATATATGATTAACTTTTGACATGAAACAACTGGCCAGAATTTTATGGTAATTTATGTCTACACATCGCTACTACCTCTGGAGTCTTCGACCAAGGTATAATTTTCTTTATTCACAAAGTTGTATCGTTTAATTAGCAAGCTTATCTCATTTCGAACGTATTATTTTAATAACTTAAATCGGTGGTGTTTAAATTAATCATAAAACAACCATTGACTAACTTCATACAATATTCTTTTGAACAATAAACTTTCCATGGCTTCTTTTTTCATGTGTTGGAAAATCACCTAATGAGGCAGTTTTATGGGGTGTTTAAGGTTTTCTTTTTGCAAAAGATACCCGGATGCTAGTGTCTTGCCAATTACAATTTTACACTGACCTGTTAGTTTCTGTTCAAAACCACTTTATTTAGCTTTGAGTGTTTTATTTTATGTGGTTAAGATATATCAACATTACTAATTCCTGAAATGAGAGATTAAAGATAGTATCAAAAGTAATTTAGAAGACCTCTTGGGTCTTTCTCTAATTATACCTCTTGGGTCTTTCTCTAATTTTAATTCTTGGATCTTTCCGTAATTATACAGCTATGGTTTTTCTAGTATAACTGTTTTAATAAGCAAGATATAATTTATTGCAAAACTCCGATTATATCTTTACTAAAATGATGGCATTGTAACAAAAGTATTACTTTGATAAAATAGAGGTTACTATTTAGTCATCATTGAACATTTAATGAAACAAATTCTTGGCTGGTTAATGCAGTACATAACTTTTTCACAAGCCAATCCACAAATATATAGAAAGAGTAACAAATCTGCCTGACATGTAAAAATAAAATGTGAAATAAAATAGCTCTTATTTCAACTATTATAGTTTTTTGGTTTTAACTTCAGGCAAAATTCCTTCTGATCATATAATCATTTCAGTTCCGGGAAATATAAATCAAGTAAAAAATCGATTATTACTGCCACCTGTATGAAAATGATATGAAGTCCAATCACATGATTTAAATTCAATGCACAAATAAATGCAGGAAAACTACGAACATATAAAGCACATATCTTAGCACATATGACATAAAAATTGCTTAATTATAGTTCGATGAAATATTTAATATCATTGAAGTCTTAGATAAGTTAATGGTATATTTAAGAATACAGTATATTATAAAAACGGGCAATATCTAAAACTCATACAACTTTATTCAACTTCTCTCATTGGTGGTTCTGTTTATAAAATTTGCAATACAGAAGGTTAGGAGTAGAGCCGCATATTGACCAATATTAAAGCACACTTTGGCTACATTAAAAACACATTATTCAAAGATAAGATTATAGATCAAACAGTCATTACATTAGATGTTATTTCCCTGGATATGGAGAAGCTATACGTCATGTCACATTAATGTTCACAGTTTCTATCAGAGTAGACAGTTGGTGCGTCAAGCCTTTTAAATGAGTTGAAGAGAGAAGGAAACGTTTTAATATATGAGGAAGCATAGACATTTGTTAGAAGTACGACACGGGTCATGGTGGAATATTGTCAATGTGGATAGCAGCCATTTCTTTTTGGTCAAGAGTTGACAACAAGATTTTATCAAAGGGTAAATTGTTTCAGTGACAGCTCTAGACTATTGTTTGGATAGAAAGATAACTTGTAGTAGTGTGTCTTTCCTGTAGCTCATGCCAAGATACTCTCTAATGGCAATTATACCACTTAAACATCAGATATATATCAGATAGATTCCATTCAGTACGACAGAGATATAACAGGTGACATTTAAGTGATTGTAGTGTTTTGGCAATCGTAACAACTCGGCAATCTCCGTCAAGTTCGAATTCTTGAAGTCGCCCGAAGTGTTCCGATTGGTACTTTGGTAACACAGACTTTGTTATTTATATATTTATTTAATTTGATTGATTGATTGATTTATTTATTTATTGATATTTTTTTATTTATTATAAAAAATAAAACAACGTCCAACATAAAAATGTTTCAATAAATATAAGGTACATTGCCGTTTGATAATTTCGAATTATATAAGGCTCTAAAACAATTTAAAGACGCTTATACTACATATGTACAGCATACGCATGTATATAACAGTTGCATTTGTTCTTTTACAGAAATACGTACATGTATTAATCGATAAAAAACTATATTTGCTCTTCCTATTTTGAAAGTTAAAATACTATTACATTTATAAACTAATTGGAGCTAAAAGTGTAAATTGTTAATTTAAAAGAAGTTAAGAAGTCAAATGCGCGCTCTTTAGATTTGTGTCCAAAGTTTTATTTGACCCTATACGCAGATTTAAGAGGTTCCGAGTTGACCTTTATATTTCGGCGGAGAAGATACCTTTGTTGTAAACCTTTTGTGCTCGTCTTACGAGACGTTGGACGCTGTATAATCCGTTGGAATAGGGTGATTCTTTCATTACTGTGAATGATGAGTTTGTTGCCATATTTATCTAGTGCTTCTGAGACTTATAAATGATTCATCGTTATTGCGATGGTCACATCTTTTTTGTTAAAATCCATATTGCCAGTGTGGATTTTGACCATTTTCTAAAGATTCTAGGCTTTTTAAGCCTCAGCTATGTGTCTTAACAAAATATGTCAGTGTCTTAACAGAAGATGTCATTGCTTTACTAAATTTAAGCAGATTAGATCTGTTTGTCTCTTGATTGGTATAAGAAGATCATTTTACTAGCATTATAATTATGTTGGGTCACAAAATTATTATCTTTTTCACGTTGGAGATGGAATTGCATGTTGTTTTTATATGCCCGAAAGGGCATATTATGTTATACCCCCTGGCGTCCGTCTGTCTGTCCGTCCGTCCGTCCATCCGTTAGCAATTTGGTTTCCGGAGCATAACTTTAAGTTCCATTTGGCCCACAATGTTTAAACTTCATAGGATGATTGTCCATATTGGGTAGAAGACCCCTATTGATTTTGAGGTCAAAGGTCAAGATCATTATTACCTTAAAACTGAAAACAGTTTCCGGAGCATAACTTAAGTTCCATTCGACCAACAATGTTCAAACTTCAAAGGATGATTGCCCATATAAGGTAGAAGACCCCTATTGATTTTGGGGTCACAAGGTCAAAGGTCAAGGTCGCTATTACCTTGATACTGAAAACAGTTTCCGGAGCATAACTTAAGTTCCAATTGACCCACAATGTTCAAACTTCATAGGATGATTGTCCATATTGGGTAGAAGACCCCTATTGATTTTGGGGTCACAAGGTCAAAGGTCACTATTATCTTGATACTGAAAACAGTTTCCGGAGCATAACTTAAGTTCCAATTGACCCACAATGTTCAAACTTCATAGGATGATTGTCCATATTGGGTAGAAGACCCCTATTGATTTTGGGGTCACAAGGTCAAAGTCACTATTACCTTGATACTGGAAACAGTTTCCGGAGCATAACTTAAGTTCCATTTGGCCCACAGTGTTCAAACTTCATAGGATGATTGTCCATATTAGGTAGAAAACCCCTATTGATTTTGGGGTCAAAAGGTCAAGGGTCAAGGTCACTATATCTTTAAAGCTGAAAACAGTTTCTGGACAAAGGGGTACGGCTCATTGAATGTTCACAAAATATGTATTTGATGGTAGAAAACATTTATCCTAAGTCAGAAATAAATTCTAAGTCCATTCCCATTACACTATATACTAATATATAGACAAGGGTAACAACTCCCATAAGAAGGTGTCTATGCCCAATCAGGGTTTTTGCCTCGCAGTTTTTTTACACGATACAGCATAAATAAAAAGGAATTATGCAATTTGTAGTCGAATGATTTATCTATCGAACCAATGTAAAACTTTTCTTATATCTCTTATACTTAACGAGTACTGGCCGTCAAAGTAACAAAAAACTGTTCATTTTCGCGAGGTCGACATCGATCGTGGCTACGCAGGAAACACAAAGTTACACGACTGTTGCAATCGTTGGAGATAATATCACAAGCATTTATCATGCTGGGCAATTATAAATACATAAAAGTAATCAAAATATACCAATAACCTATAATGACAATGTGATATAAACTCACCTGCGGCTTCAAAATATTTCCCCGTTGAAATTTCTATAAAACACCGCCATCTTGACGAATGTAAACAACCGTCACCTGATTGGTCGGTTTTTTTCGGAAATTTACGGTTATATTTTCGGGAAATAAATCGACCAATCAAATGACGGTTGTTTACATTCGTCAAGATGGCGGTGTTTTATAGAAATTTCAACGGGGAAATATTTTGAAGCCGCAGGTGAGTTTATATCACATTTTCATTATAGGTTATTGGTATATTTTGATTACTTTTATGTATTTATAATTGCCCAGCATGATAAATGCTTGTGATATTATCTCCAACGATTGCAACAGTCGTGTAACTTTGTGTTTCCTGCGTAGCCACGATCGATGTCGACCTCGCGAAAATGAACAGTTTTTTGTTACTTTGACGGCCAGTACTCGTTAAGTATAAGAGATATAAGAAAAGTTTTACATTGGTTCGATAGATAAATCATTCGACTACAAATTGCATAATTCCTTTTTATTTATGCTGTATCGTGTAAAAAACTGCGAGGCAAAAACCCTGATTGGGCATAGACACCTTCTTATGGGAGTTGTTACCCTTGTCTATATATTAGTATATAGTGTAATGGGAATGGACTTAGAATTCATTTCTGACTTAGGATAAATGTTTTCTACCATCAAATACATATTTTGTGAACATTCAATGAGCCGTACCCCTTTGTTTCTGGAGCATAACTTAAGTTCCATTTGGCCCACAATATTCAAACTTCATAGGATGATTGTCCATATTGGGCAAAAGACCCCTATTGATTTTGGGGTCACTAGGTCAAAGGTCAAGGTCACAATTACCTTAAAACCAAAAACAGTTTCCGGAGCATAACGTAAGTTCCATTTGACCCACAATATTCAAACTTCATAGGATGATTGTCCATATTGGGTAGAAGACCTCTATTGATTTTGGGGTCACAAGGTCAATGTCACTTTTACCTTAATACTGAAAACAGTTTCTAGAGCATAATTAAAGTTCCAATTGGCCAACAATATTCAAACTTCTTAGGATGATTGTCCATATAAGGTAGAAGACCCCTATTGATTTTGGGGTCACAAGGTCAAAGGTTAAGGTCATTATTAATAACTTAAGTATTAATCAACCTACAGCTGTAAAATTTTATAGGATGAACAGCGAATTCCCATGTCTTACAAATGCTTCATCCTTACTAAAAAAAAAACAAAAACACTTTCGGGTATATAATGCTATAATGCTCCGCCTAGCGGTGCTCTTGTTTTTTTTTGCATTGGTATTTTTTTAGTGTATCAGGTGTCATTGTGACATTGCTGCTAGAGTTTTACAAAGTAGACATGTGTATGACAGAGAATTTTCGTGGATTTAGTTATGTTTTGTTTATCACCCTTTTTATAGCAACATTAAAAGGTAAAATGTTTTGCTTGAAAAGGGAACTCAAGGATAGGCAACAGTATGGTGCCAGTGGAGATTTAAGGATAATTGCAAAGCTACTCGTATTGTATGGTGACCAAGAATTTTAACATATTGGATATCCGTTGTTGATGCCAGGGTGGCGTTCTAATTGTACAGGTTTGATGGGCTGTTCTTGACAGCTTTTTATGTTTAAGATCCAGTTATTAGTTTATCTGGCACTGTGCTTGAACTACATGAGAACTTGTTTATAATGCCAGTTATGGTGAACATCTTTTTCGCGTATAGCATGTGATTAAGCCCAGGTTAAGCAAACATCTACGTATGGTCAACTGTATATATATACACCACTGAACAACCCATCAAACCGGTACAATTAGAACGGGATATAGAGTTTTGTCCGGAATATAACGATGTACGGAATTTAGTGAGGTTATTCAGATGTTGTAGGTAAACAAATTTTATTTTATGTAAGTACAGTAATTTAAAGAGAACACGTTATTAACTATTAGTGCTTGTTAAAATACATGTTTTCTTATTCTTCCAACCAGCTATGACATTAAATGCAAGATTCTTTTTCTGACGAGGAAGTAAACACTATAGTAAAACTACAATGGTAAATGGGAACTTACAATAATGTACACAAAGGATGTGAATGGATAATCTTCAAAGCTTCTGATACGTCCGCTCTGCAAGAAGACCAGATTAGAAGAGGCAGGAACACTGCGATGTCACTCGCGCATCACTTCCGGTTCAGGTCAGCCACCACTATTGGGATTGACGGGCAGCTACCACTACACTCCTCCCCTTCCTATTTTTGAAGTCTGGCCATCCGATCAGACTGTGAGAATCTGACCCTGCACTCAACTCATGAGGCTACAGACCTATTTCCTGGTTTCAAACCAGTACTGGCACGGTACCTGAACCTTTTGGTACAATGCCTAAGAGTGACCGATTTTAATCGATCACCCCAGCCTCCGAAGAGACTTAAACGGGCTCCCCCTCCGAAGACACTGGGAGCGCTGGGGGGATGTCTCTCAATGTACAGCCTTCTAGCATTGGCGGAGGCCATGGGGGGGAAAA